>NC_039264.1:31693989-31891489 GCF_003368295.1 Carassius auratus
TTTCGTCTTCTTGGAATTATAAGGTTCTGTCTGAACCTGAGTTTTCCACATATTATGTAACAACTTATTTACATTGTGTCATTTTTTTTTTTAATTTGTACATTTGGGGAGTTTTAATTTGAAAATAACTAAAAGGTTTACATTTACATTTAATCATTTAGCAGACACTTTTATCCAAAGCGACTTACAAATGAGAACAATAGATATATCGTCCGTATATATATTATCAATCACCTTTCTTTCCCATTCTGACATTCAGTTTGGAGTTCAGGGATTGTCTTGACCAGGAGCACACCCCTAAAATATGTATATATAACTGAATATTTATAACCAATGCAAGCAGAAGCGTGTGCATGTGTAATGAGTGAGTGGTGCTCAACTATTATTGGTGGATGAAACACACGCAACACTGTCGCAGTTTAACACTGTCCTGTGTTCACAATCTGACACATACACAAGTGTTCAGACACTTCAAGTGCTGTTATCTGAAAAATGGTTCTCATGCATGTTTTGTTCTGCTTGTGTCGTCTGGTTGGTAAGTTATAATCATATTCATTTTATGACATCACTTCTAGCTTTAGTTTTATTTTCATAGATTTTATTTAACAGTCTTTTTTAAACATCCAGAGAATTTCCAAAATAACATTTCACAATAAATGCAAAACAACATATTGTGAAAAATATGGCAGGTTGAACAAAAGTGAATCTGTTTTATTTCAAATAATCCATGACCATAATTTGCCACATTATAATTGTAAACAACGACACTGAAATGATGACTGATTGATCTGGAGAGGGACTGATGACGGATGCTTCACGCGATACTGTAATCTGTTGCGTATAAATCTTTCACATGTGTAAGCAGAGTGTATGTTTAGAATCAAGGGCTTTAAAGATTGAACTGAGCGGCAGTTTTGTTCTGTGTGGAGTATTTAAGTAAAACATCAAATCTGTGTCTATATTCTTCAGATGTGTTTGGTGATTTAGATGAAGTGAAGTCAGTGTCAGTGACGGAGGGAGATTCAGTCACTCTAGACTCTGGTCTCACTGACATAATGGATGAAGATATGATTCAGTGGAGGTTTGGATATAAAAACACTTTAATAGCTGAAATCAGTGTAATGGCCGGCAGCGTCACTGTATATGATGATGTTCTTGATGAGAGATTCAGAAACAGACTGAAGCTGGATCATCAAACTGGATCTCTGATCATCACAGACACCAGAACTGAACACACTGGACTCTATCAACTACAGAGCAAGAGTGTGAGAAAGAGATTCAGTCTCACTGTCTACGGTGAGTTAAATACTGGTTTCACCTTTTTAATTACCTGTAAATGAAAGGTCATTTATTTTACTTTTATTTTGATAACTAAGTAATAAAATAACAAAAGCATCAGTTTCTTCTTTGTTACTTGTCCATGTGTAATAATATTTTATAAATGTGGAGAGAGACGTGAAGATCACTGTCATATAAGAAACTCGACTGACCGATGCTGCAATAAACACTTCCTGATCTACTCAAGTTAATACCCCTTTTTTTTCAGCTCATCTGCCAGTTCCTGTCATCAACAGAAACTGTTCATGCTGTTCATGTTCATCATCATCATCATCATCATCATCATCATCATCTTCATCTTCATCTTCATCATCATCTTCATATTGTTCACTGGTGTGTTCAGTGGTGAATGTGAGTCATGTGACTCTCTCCTGGTACAAAGGAAACAGTTTATTGTCCAGCATCAGTGTGTCTGATCTCAGCATCAGCCTCTCTCTACCTCTGGAGGTGGAATATCAGGAGAAAAACAGCTACAGCTGTGTGATCAACAATCCCATCACAAACCAGACCACACATCTGGACATCAGCAAACTCTGTCACACATGTTCAGGTACAGCAGAGCTGATACAAGCATATTTAATTCACCAAATTAATTAGTTGATTTTACTGAAATTGATAGCTCAAGATGCCAGATCAATGAAGGAAATGATGAATGAACTTGAACTCACTCATGTATTTGTTTTAAACATCAGTAAAAGTTTAGTTTTTAAGTTCATCTATAGAGACTACAGTCAGCTTATTGAAAATGATTATTTAGTAAATAATACATTTTGTTTACAGACATACACATCCATTATTACAATACTGTTGAAGCTGTGATCCGATTGGTCGTTACTGTTCTGATGGGCGTGGCTTCTGCAGCTGCTGCTGTTCTTCTGGTCAATGACGTCAGATCTGCTAGAGGTTAAAAGAAGAAAACAGAACAGATTGCATATTCAAAAAAAGAAAAGAAAAAGAAAACAGAACAGATATATACAGATCAGTCCCTCCAGGATTTCGTGATCGCTGAATTTATCACAAAATCAAGCAAACTCCGCAATTTTCGCAAAAGACCGCAAATGTCCCGCTGAATTTGGGCTTAGAAGCGTCCCGTAACGTCATCGCAATGTGCGCATTCACTCAAAGAAAGGCCTTGCGTTCTCATCAGGACCAATTTACAAGAGCTACTTTGGATAAACAAACCGAAAGCGGGACGAATCCGCGCTACTAGTTTGGGCTGCGCAGACCGTTTATCTGCTCGAGCCGGAGCCGCAAGACTGTTATACACCGCGCTGGGGTAGTGTGAAGAAAGCAGTCGAATTCACCGTAGAATCAATCAAATCTTTGTGAAATCTTGTGAGAAGCTTTCAAATTCGGCGCAGAATTCTGTTAAAGCTGATATCAGAATCCGAACAAATACCACTGATGTCAGGGCCGTGCACAGACCTTTTGAGGGGCATGTGCTGAAACATGTGCCCCCCTTTATATCAAGATTATTTAGTAAGCCTGCATAAAAGGAAGAAATGGTCACATCTTCATGACAAATTCAATAACACAAAATAATAGTCTCAAAAGCTTTAGATTTATTCACGATTAATAACAACCATAATAATAATATTAGATAATTAGATAATATAGATAAACAGGGTTTTAAGGGCTTCTTTAAATCTAATACAACAGCAACCTTCTGTGACCCATGTATCTGGCAAAAAATTTATACTGTGGTGGACCAGGGATGTTGGTCTCTTGAAGGTCTCTTATTCACTACACTTTCCCTAAAATAAGCCAGCAATGAAAAAATAAATAAAAATAGTGTGAAAAGTACAGTTGCAGTGAAAAGCATTTCTGACCGATCACGTGACACTGAAGAGTACTGAACTGGAGTAATGATGCTGAAAATTCAGCTTTGATCACAAAAATAAAATCACATTTTAAAATATATTCAAATAGAAAACAGTTATTTAAAATTGTAAAAATATTACACAATATTATTGCTGTATTTTGGATCAAATAAATGAAGCCTTGGAATGAATCATGAATTACATTCTGCATGATAAAATATAAAGATTTCAGTGATCTTCTGTAATTTATTTTTAAGTTACTACTACATTACTGTAGTAAAACCGTGTTTTACAACATTTTATACAGAGAGTATACAGAGAATATATCATAACATGATTAGCCTAAATGTTAATAAATTAAGTCTATCAGCAATCATGAATCAAAGAAGAAATTTCTTAGAAATATGTTATCTAGGTGACGAGGATCGCTCGTCGCTTTGTGTAAGTTCCAGTACGAAACAGCGGGGGGCGCACCTGTTATGATTTCCCGATGGTAAAAACAAATTATGTTGTTGTATTACTTATCAATATATAGTTTTTGACCAGCGAATGTGTGCAAATGTGATTTTTTTTCTGTCCGTCAATAAAACGGCGACGGTGCCTGCCGCTGCCGGCATCACATTACATTTTCATCTAGGTTACAAACTAGTTTTTTTTAGCTATATAGACGGAGCGCTCAGTTTTTCCTGTGGTAAAATGCATTTGGCCAAATTAGTATTTTATAAAAGATGAAATGCAGCTGTATGCACAGGCTATTTAAGTGTTGGCTATATATTGGCTATGACTAGATGGCAAATGCTAGCCCTCTCTCTCAGGCGACGTCCCACATGTCTCAGTCAGTGAGTCAGTCAGACATCAAATAAATAAAATATGAGCCTTTATAGACAGTGTTTAGTAGTACTTATTCAAACAACAAGATATTTATTTACCCTTCGCAAAACTGTTCAGCTCAGCTATTGTCTACTGTGCGGCTGCTGTGGAACTTCAGTTGATTTAATGAATATAGAGGGGGCGGAGTTATCAGCTTACTGACAGCTTGAGGATCGAATAAGATTTACACAAGCTCGTTTTAAGAACTTTAATTTGGTAAAACAGACAGACAGGCGTAAAGGGTGACCAATAGCATTGATAAAAAAAAAAAAAAAAAAAAAAAAAAAAAAAACACCACCAAAAAAAAGGGCACTTCGGAGTGTAAGGGCAAAAAGGGCATGTGCTCTGCACAGATTGAGCCCTACCTGTGCACGTGCCTGACTGATGTGGAAGCCAGGAAAACATCGTTCAATAAACACAATCTCCACCGTTGGCAGAAATGGTGGAATGTTTTCGAGTGATTTTAAAATGATTCACACAACTTTTCCCAGCACTTCAAAGATTTAAGTATTACCGAATTTGAAAGTTATTTTTAATGTGACGATATTTGCTCATCCTTCATAGGTTTCCATGTATAAAACTAAGTTTCATAATGTAGGAAAGGAAACACTTATTTAAAAAAAAAAAAAAAAAAAACACACACACACACACACACACACACACATGTTTGTTTTTGTGAAAAGTGGGGACATCCCATAGGTGTAATGGTTTTTATACTGTACAAACTGTATATTCTATCGCCATTCACTAACCCTACCCCTAACCCTACCCCTCACAGGAAACTTTGTGCATTTTTACTTTCTCAAAAAAACTCATTCTGTATGATTTATAAGTGTTTTGAAAAATGGGGACATGGGTCATGTCCTCATAAGTCACCCTCTCCTTGTAATTAATACCTGTGTCATACCCATGTCTTTATACAGAGTTGTGTCCTGATATGTCACAAAAACATGCCCACACACACACACACACACACACACACACACACACACACACACACACACACACACACACACATCCTCACCTAGCAACAGATCAAACCACATCTCATGAGTTCATTAGAAGTTTCACTTTGACTCACAGATCACAGAAGTAGCTAGAATTAGATGCATCACATCACTCATGAGATTCTTGCTTTGTGTTTCTGTTTTGTGTAAAGTCAAGAGTCAAGAATCATCAGGAGCTATTTTATGAAATAACAGTTATCCACTCAAGAACAAAATACAAGGCAATGAAGTTGTATCTATTCAGATCCCAGCACATTCAGGCATTATAGGGAATTATTATAAAATATTAGAATTATAAAATAGCCAATCAAGCTTTGGAAAATAAAAAAGAATTACGATGCTGAAAACAACAACATTTGAAACAATACACACTTAATAAGAAAACATCAGAATGGATTGTGTGGACATTGGGCCACAGAACATGTATTTGATATGTGCAGGAAATATGAAATGGAGATGAAGGATATGATAACAGACATGGACAGAATAGGACTAACAGAACATGGAGTAAAGAACATAGGAAGTGTTGTGAGTGAACAACTGCTTTCTAATAAATACAAGACTACAGACGAGAATATGACATGTAGGCTTCCATATTTCACCAAGTGTTTGTATGTTTATGTTTGTGTATTAGTCATGTGCTTGTAGAAGAAGTTTGGAAAGAAAGATGAAGGTTGTAATAAGTGCCTTTGAACCTAATGTGTCTCATTTATTTTGTTAAACTGCACTAGTTCTTTTTTTATTATTATTTTGCTAAATTATTTATATTAAGCCTAAGTAAAGGGTTAAAATATGTGGTTGTGCTGCTGCTGTTAGTCAGTATTCATCATCAGTGAAAGCATGACTCATAATGTACTTTGTCTGTGTACATTTAGACCATCTGTGGTTTTTAAATAAATGTGTTTTTATTCAACTGTCAGTTCAGGCTAATTCTGAATCTATAGTTCATTGGCATCTTTTCAAATATAGGCTAATTCATAAAGGATTATCAGTTCCATACGTAACATTCAGTTTTCAGTTCAATTCTACAGTTATTTATCAAGTGAAATTTATTTCTATTTGTGTATTTGTGAAGTTTCTTCCTTCATACATTTATAAAACAAAATGAAAACAGCAACATAAACTGAGACATAATAATAATAATAATAATTAATCAAATGAAATATCAACGTCTATACAGTGTTTGACCACCAGATGGCCACAATACACCAGATTCCGGAAATAAACCTTTTATGACTCAGTTTAGAGACCAGAACAGAGTGCTAGATGACTTTTCTTTTCTTTTCTTTTCTTTTCTTTTCTTTTCTTTTCTTTTCTTTTCTTTTCTTTTCTTTTCTTTTCTTTTCTTTTCAAACCTTTCCAAATGTTTAAAATAAGATCTGAGGTGGTGGCTCAATATATGTTTTTCTTTAGCATGCCCTCTATAGGCATAATATGTAATATATATATATAGATATGCTTTAATTGGGAAAATAACACTCTGAGGCCTTCTGCAAATCTTGTGCATTTTGATAATATTATGTGTTAGCTTTTTTTTTTTTTTTTTTATCAGCTATCATATCCCACTGATTTTAAGAATAAATTATGGGTAGGGTTAGGTTTAGGGGTAAGGATTGGGTTAAGTCTATATTTTTGGACAACAATGTTGATCATCAAAAGATGATGATCCATGAAAATGTCTTACTTGGCAAAATCACGGTGACCATATATATACACACACACACACACACACAAACACACACACACATATATATATATATATATATATATATATATATATATATATGTCAGACTATGAACGAAGACATTTGTAAGCTATGATAAGAAAAAAAAAAAAAAACCTGACGGTGCGGTAGATAGGCCTACTAATTTCTCCCTGTTTGTCTTTGATCAGCGTAGTGTTTTTAACATCTTGGAACATCAGAGAATGCCCTTTTAATTGGTCGTTTCAGTCATTGTGAGTCACGTATCTTAGCAACGATGATGACAAGTGACAACAGTGGGAAATGTAAAAATTACTTCCTGACGACTAAAATGACTAAATATATTTGCACAATACTTCCTTAAAATGTTGTCGAATTAAATTACAAATATTATTTTTTTTGCACTGGAAAGAACATTCTAGAAGTCTAATTATATTGAATAAGTTTGCACAAGGCTACGGAAAACTGATGCTTTTATTTTTCTTCAAATTGCTGTCTAAGCCGATGAGTTTTGAATGTTATATTTTGTATTTGTTTAAGTTAAAAATAACAAGTATTATAAACACCACAAATCCATGGTTCACTGTTGGCAAAATGATCATGATAGCCTTTATATTTCACATCTATGTGGTTCAGTCTTGTATATTGATTAGGCCCACTTTGCTATTCTATAAATATATAGGCCTAATAAGTTGTATTATAATATGCTATAATGTATGAAATATATTTATCTAAATGTATCAATTAGTTTCCACAATATTCACCAGAAGTCATCATTTCAGGGGTTATTTTTCAAAATTTTCTTCCATGGGGGCGTGTCACTGGACATTTACTCCTGGAATGTGAGTGGTTTTTGTCGAGAAAACCTGGGGTAAGCACTGGACACGTAGCTGTAATTATTTACATAATTTTATTTTTCATAGGGCAAGCAGAGAAGCCCTGCAGGCCCTGACGGCCCACCACTGCTTAAATGCTGTTGTAGTTTCGTTTCTGACGGTGTTTACATCTGCGTTCATTGGGATACATCACACAGAGAATAAAAGGAAATGAGGGACCTGCGCTCTCTATACACAGCGTAAGGGACCAACTCCCAGGTGAAGCATCATCCCAGTTATCATTATAAAAAATAATAATAATAATAATAATTAGATAGAAATTAGCCATGGTTTTACTATAAATAAAACAAAAAATCATGGTTCTTGTAGTAATGGTAACCAGTCGTGGCCTACTGATTAGAGCAGAGGTGTCAAACTCAGTTCCTGGAGAGCTGGAGCTCTGCAGAGTTTTTTACACAGACAGTGTAGCTTTCACTTAAGCCTGAAGGACTTGATTAGTTGGATCAGGTGTGTTTAATTAGGGGCGAATCTAAACTCTGCATGGCTCCGGCCCTCCAGAAACTGACACCTCTGGGTTAGAGAGTCACTCTGAGTCCCAATTCGCATACTATCCGTCCTAAATAGTATGCGAAACTAGAATTAGTACGTCCCAGATCGTAGTATGTTGAAAATAGTATTCCAAAGATACCCGGATGGTCTACTATTTCCGGTTAGAATTCGAAGTGCAGATCAATGCACACTCTAAGTGCTAATATTGCCCACAACCCATTGCGTGCGGGAGGGAGGAGCTTTGCGATGGCTTTGTGGTGATGTAAACATGGCAGCCGGGTGCAGCAGCGGAGATGCACCCTCAGCTTTTAAGTGTAAGAATTCAAATGTTTAACCCTAGTTAAAGTTATATTATATTGTCTCATAATATTATTGGGTTTATGTTGTGCTAAAAAAGTACCGTGTTTATCTTGTAGGGTCCGATGAAGATACTGAGCGCCTCATTAACTGGCGCATTGCCAATGATGCCCTTTTCACAGGAAAAAGAAACGCGGCAATTGTAAAATGTATTGTGAAAAAAAAAAAAACGATGAGAAAAAAAGATGGGAATAGTAAATAAAATTTTATTGGACATAAAGAATGAATGAAACGTTAACAGTTGCGGTGTGCGTAACTAGGCAACCACGTTGTCGTTCACGTTGCATGACGTCATCGAAGTATGTCCCAGAACGTGCATACTCTTTTGCTACACACTCAAAAGTATGTACTTTTTCCTCACAAAAAAAGTACATACTTTTAGGTCGTAGTATAAGTAGGCCAATTGGGACTCAGCTTCAGACTTTTAACCCAAAGGTAGGTTCGTGTCTCAGGTTCAGCAGGGATTGTGGGTGGGAGGAGGAAATGTGCAGCTCTCTCTTCCACTCTTAAAACCGACTGAGGTGAGACCCTTGAGCAAGACACCGAACCCCAAACTGCTTCCTGCGCGCCGCAGCAATATGACTGTTCACGGTGTGTGTGTGTGTGTGTGTGTGTGTGTGTGTGTGTGTATATGTATGTGTGTGTGCACATGTGTGTGTGTGTGTGTGTGTGTGCACATGTGTGTGTGTGTGTGTGTGTGTGTGTGCACATGTGTGTGTGTGTGTGTGTGTGTGTGTGCGTGCACATGCACTTGGATGGGTTAAATACAGAGCATGAATTCCAACTATGGGTCACCACACTCGGATGCACATCACTTCCTTTCTTTTCATTTCCTTTTATCAATTTAACCATGGTTTTGTTCCTTCAAATACACATAAGTATTAAGATACGAATGCCTGCAAAGGGAGACAAAGGCCTGGTGACTGCTGCTGTAACACTTACAGGACGATCGAATCCTTGTTTAATATTGACCAAACCTTACAAAAATGAATCATTTTATTAATTTATTTTATTGTAGTAAAACTTAGTAAAGCTTATTTTTCTTATGTGTGATTTCTCAATGATTGAGACAAAAAACAAAAAAAATCAAGAAACAACTGTATTAATGAAATCATAGCCATAACTGGCTAGGGCTACAGTTGTAATTTGGAAATAATACAATTTAATTACAATTAGTTATATATTTACTTTTATATTCTATATAAGTTCTATATCGATCATTATTTGATTCAATCTGATTTCTTTCTTTCTTTTTCTAATAGCTGTGCCCAGGGGGTCAGAGTTTAGTTATACTAGCAGCTCCAACCCCTCTAACAGAAACTGAGGCATAGTAAAGTTGTTTGTGAGCTTTATGGAATGGAAAAAACAACAACCTTCAACCACATGCAAACTCGCAGAAAGACAGAATTCACACCTCACACTCTCCCCAGTGCACATCAAACTTAGCCGTCCAGTAACAGGCACGCTCTCCTGTAAAAGATGTCTGTGACCATCAGATCAAACCACGTTTGTTTCCAGATCTTAAGAAAGCAGACCACAGCAGGTTTCAGTCTGACTCACAAACTGAGCTGAACTGAGTGTTGCATGCATTCACTGAATTTAATTAATGACAAAAACACACCAGGGCCTTGTGTGATCTGATTTTAATAGAAAGCAATATTGTAAAATGAGATGTAAAAAAAAAAAAAAAATCAAACAATGCTACTGGCTTGACAGTGAACACAGCTTGATTTTGGCCCTGCAGCTCGAGGCTCAATGTTTAACTCATTGTTAGTCCTGGCTCGCACTAACCTGACACTATAAGTGAAGCCCTATTCAGGTTCCTGGGCTCTTCCATCTCTAAGAAACCTGAAGTCGGTTCCACTAGCCATCCTGATGCTAATGATACATTGGGCAACTTTTTCAGCAATTTTGGTGTCAACGGGCAACCAGGTGAGACACAGGGCCCAAGACCAACCTAAATTATCAAGATAGAAATTTGTTAACCATTCTTACCATTCCCAAGCAACAATGCTCAAAAAAAGTTGCCCCGTGTATCACCAGCATAAGATCTTTACACCTCCAGAGTGTAAAAAGAGGGGAAAAACCCCTCACATCCAGGTCACTTCCTCTTTGATTCGTTGCCCTGTGACTGGTGCTACACAGCACTGATCAGCAGAACAGCCAGACACAAGAACAGCTTTCCCCCTCAAGCAATCTCCCACATTAACAATTAATAGTATATTTTACCCCAAAATAAAAATTATCCCATAATTTACTCACCCTCAAGCCATACTATGTGTATATGTCTTTCAGATGAACACAAATAGAGTTAAGTATATTAAATTATATCCTGGCTCTCCCAGTCTATACAGTTGTAGTGAATAGGGCTGGAAATTTGAAAGCCCCAAAAGGTACATCCATCCAAAAACATCTATATTTAAAACATTATAAAGTATAATAACTGGCTCCAGAAAACGGCAGTACATGAGTCAAGTTCCAGCAGAAGACTGACATTTTTATTTCTGCACTGGAAGCTCTAATCACCCATACATGTCTTCATAACATACAATCATTTTCTCACAGAAAAAATAAAGTTAGAAAATGTATAAATTGTCTTATTTCATTGTGCAGTCCTTCACAATGAACATTTTGAAAACGTAGCATTACTGTAACATTGGAAGATCATTAAGAGAAGAGCTGATAGTGACACCTGCATACACCACCTCACCCTCCTCCTTAACCCTCTGTAAGAAATCACAAACACAAAACATGTTGGATTAATATTTTCTTCACTCATTTAACTGGTTTTATTGATTAACATTCTATACGTTCTTAAAATGCACACAATGACCATAAACTTGAGATGATAAAATGTAAAGCTGCGTATGTTATCTCTGTTTACTGTTCATATTACTTCATATTATACAAATCTCAATTGATATACAATATATCAGTAATTTATTTAAGTTTGAAGCGAACAAGCAAATATTTAACGTATTCCAAATATTCCAATACTCCAGACTGGCCTGTGTCGTACTCCAAATAAATGGTTGGAACATTTTGACACTTCAGGTTCATGTACACTTCTAAAAATATCAACCGAAGCACACAATGTGACCGTGAGGAACAGACAACACTTTAAATACAAGACTAAACGAGGCTAACGCAATCAAACATGGGAGAACTGGGTCATGGAGAGCACATGGGGAGAAAAACACGCACAGACAGTCCAGAGACGTGACATGTATCTGCATTTCCTGCGCAGCCAAACAAACACAACACACAGTCATTAGATATCTTACCGTTTTTGGTGAATTTTGATTGCAGTATGTTGGCTCAGCATAAGTAACCTGTTCTTCACAGGATTGAACTGTTTTAACAAAATTGGTCATCATTTGGAAATGCATTAATGCACCATACTATCTACTATCAGGCTTTTCTCAAAATATTGATATATTTCTCACAAAATGTAACTGGTTTACCCACTATTTTTTTAAATTGACTACTGTTTCAACAATAGGTAACTTGCCCTCTTCTGCTCTTTTTCTTGCTCTCTTGCAGATGCAGAAGATCCAGACCACAGCTATAGTCAACAGAGATCCAGTAGAAACAGTAGAGATCAACACTGGATTTATGTGTGCAGAGCCTGCAGAGAAACATTCATGTGAGTCAACTCTGATCTATATATAGAGACACGATTCATATGAGTTGTACAGTATCTTACAACATGGCTTGAGATAACCAATCATTTTGTTTCATGCTGTAACTAGCAGTAAAGCGGAAGAGATGATCAGTTCACCATCTGTGCTTTAACTGAGGCACTATAGCAATCTGTCAAACTACATTAAAGAGTGCCAAAAATCTATTTATTGTGTGAATATCATAATAACATTGACATAATTTCATAGCACAACTTATTGCTATTTATTAAATGGTGTTCTCTCTACAGATAATGTTTAGTTGAGATTTACATTATTACAGGTCAAACATTATGTTTTGGACTTTTAAGAGACACGCCATGTAGATGATTGATGTTCTTGTGGAACATGTAAAAACGTATGGATTATAATGTTAATGAAATTGTGATACTGTGTTTTCATACACAAACAAAATTATATAATTAGAGTATTCATTATCTTATTAAATGCATTTGTCACTCCCAATACTTTGCAGCATGAATTTGGTCTTTAAAGTTCTTTCATTTGAAACTTAACTTTAAAACAATGTAGTGTGGTTATTGGAAATATAGAAAAATGTACATCTCAGTGCTGGAATACGCTATATGACATTTAACGTCTGAACAGGTTTTAAAAGTATTGCTGACTTTGTAAATGCTTGCAGAGAAAAACAGGGCATCAAACACTAATCAACATATATGGATGTAAACGTTTCAAGATGAGTCTAAAGTTTGTGTTTATGTTTGCTTTTCTGTAACTTCTGACTGTAAATGAGGGCAAACATTTTGACAAAAAGTTTAGTGTATTCCAGCCTTTAAAAAGCCTGTTTCCCAATTAGCATCATAACATCGACAGCATTAAGGTACAGATAATAAGAGACCTGCATTCGTTTTAGATTTCCCAATATGCAGTGCACATGGTGAATTCAATTCTCTACTCACGATAGACTGTGACACTGAATCTGTATTCAGTCACTGTTTTGCCGTTGATGGTTATCAGATAGAGTCCAGTGTGTTCAGTTCTGATGTTTGTGATGGTCAGATATCCAGTCTGATGATCCAGTTGTAGTCTGTCTCTAAATCTCCCATCAGGACCATCATATGTGTTGAAGCTTCCACCCTCTACATTGATATCAGCTATCAAAGTCTTTTCAGCTCCAAACTTCCACATTAGAAGATCCTCTTTCTGTATTTCATTAAAATTAGTTTGTAAAGTGACAGAATCTCCCTCCATCACTGATAACGTCTTCATGCCTTCACAAAACACTGGGAAACAGAGAGAGTTTGCACTGAATACCTGCATCAATATATATTTAAGAAATGCATTTTGTGGAAATTTTGGAGATTGGAGTGAATTCAAGTTTTGAAATGGTAATACCAGCACAATTAAAAATGCCAAAATGATATTAGGTTAGATTGCAGCAGCTGGAACGGGCAAGAGCAATAGCTTCAGATCTGTATTAAGTCAATTTAAGAAAATAATAACTGTAGTAAAGTACGGTTTGAATCATAGGTTAATACATTTGGTTAGAACGACTATATTTTACAGTGATATATATCCACTAGAACTGAAAAGCATAAAATTAGTTTTAACTTACCAACCAGCCACCAAAAGGACAAAAAGCAAAAAACAAATGAGTCAAACATTTTCTTAAACAGTCAGGGTCTGAAACAGTCTTGCGCCAGAAATCAGCAAAGATGAACCTTGTTTGTGGTGTTTGTTCTTCTGTGTAGGAACTCTTTGAAATTTTGTTGAGGCTGTTGGCTGAGTTTTTTTCTCTCTTTTTTTTTTCTCTGAAAACCACAGTATAATGTTTCTCATAGTGCTGTGTGCCATTGCATGAATGATATCTTAAAGATTTACGACCTTATACATTCTTTCTTGGACTGGTTGAATTTGGTAATTTAGTCCAGTAAGAATGGACTATGGCTTAATTGTTTTATCTCAAACAATATGCATCTTGCAAGGTTGCAAGTGCACGTGAAGGCAGCATTATTGAAAACAGGCATAGCTTTAGCAACATTAGCCTTAGAGAGTGCCAAGCAGCTCTTTCAGAAAGTAAATTTGAAAATCAAACGTATATACTTTGTCTGGAGCTGACATTCGTGCACAAAGCACTGGTATTGATCCATAAACATACAGAGGACATCACCAATTTTTTTTCTTGGACATTTCTTTTGATTAATGAAATTTAACCAAAGTGTCCTCAGCGACACATATGGAGGGAGTCAGTAGAGACTCCTATGTTCATTTGTGCCTCTCAAAACACACAACACATTGTATATCTCCAGCAGTTACAGTAAGAACGATGATGTGTATGTAGGGAGAAATTTGGAATCATGTGTTCAGAAAGATGGTTAATGATTTATTGGGATTATAAAAAATAATTTATAATACAAACCCAGTATTAAATACAACCCAGCATTCTGTAAAATGTGGATAAACCCAGCGATTGGGTTGTTTTTAATCCAGCATTTGTGCTACTATCCAGAAGATTAAGATAAACATTTTACCCAACCACTGGGTCAAAAGAACCCAAAAGTTTCAGTATGCATTTAAAACCCAAATTCAAGTAATCAAGTGAACAACTTTATTATTCATACTGTAGCGTACTGTATAAACAATCAACACTACAGAGCACTCCAAATAAATATCTCAATGAAGGATAGCCACAGATGTCACACCCATAAACTGTTCTCTGAACATTTCATATGGCAAACAACTGGAAACACTTTAGAAGTTTCGAAGTCATCATCTGACTGGTTGAATTCTACAGGATTTTTGGGAGCGAGTCGCCTTCTTTTATACTCTGCCTGGAAACAAAGCCATCATGACACCAATCCTCCTTATGGAAGAAGAAAGCTCTTGCGTTCATAACTGTGACATTGAGTGCTTAGCAGGATTAGCTAAATGTTGGATTTTTTAACAGTATGTGAAGTTCGAGGAATAAACTCTTTAAAATATATGTCCAAGAGTTGTACTTGCCAGTCTAATATTTTAGAAACACTGACATTACATTTTCACATTTCACATGACGCTGAGCAGAATGAACTGTGATTGGTTGCTTTACATGTCAGATAGATGGCCTCAGGTGGTCCTTGGCCAATGAAGGATGCATGGAGTCCAGACCTTCTGCTGTTTGTTTGAATCTCTCGCTATTCACGGTTAATTGAATGATGTCTGCTTCTTCTGGGTCTGATATCATAAACCAGCACAACAACAGTAGCCAGACCCACCAGAGCAGAGAGAGCCAATCGGATCACAACTTCAGTAGAATCACAGCAGAAGACATAGTCTGCAAGGAGAAAACAAGACAGAAATGGAATTGTGCATCCACTTCCTTCCCCTCAGCAGCTCACTCAGAATTGTCAGTAGAACAATATTTTGTTCTACATGAATGCAAAGTGATATTCACAGTCATGTTTGGTATCATTTGAATTGTCTTAGTTTGACTAATACAATGATCTCAAGCTTACAAGAAGTAGACTTAAGGGTAATACAGACCCTAAGAGATTAGAGATAAGTTAATTACTGTAGAGGATGTGCCATTTCCTGGTGTCGTTCATGCAAATTACCATCTGTCCCAAAAGGTGTAAACTCTACTTGATCAATCCAAATTCTAATTGTTGTCTTGGTCTGAGTACTCAAGGAGATGTTGCAAGAAAATCAGGGCCATATGGCCATATGAGCCCGTAGAGTGTGTCCATAGTCCTGAAGTCAGGTATGCATCTTTTACTCTTAGATTTATTTTTGAGAATTGGATGTCTTGTGTTCATTTGATCTGATAACCATATGTAATTGGCATAAAACATATTTACCTGACTGATAATGAATTGTCATATTTGAATTGATTCCGTTTACTCTGAAATGATTGACTCTATTAGATTATGTTGGATGCATAACACCACTAGGTTAGTTATGGGCTAGAATTATGTTTTAGAGCTCCGACACACTAGCATTAGTCAATGCATACTGTAGTGGAGGCTATAATGGGTTTTCCATTTTACAACAGTGTGTATTTGACCAACCTAAATGTGGGTCAGCTTCAGCCTCTAATAATATTATTCTTCTGAAGTATACTGTATGTGAGAAATCACAGCATTATTATATCAAGTTACTTAGAGGAAGTTAAGGGTGATCAACTTGGTTCTATGGTAATGGTCACGATGTCTGGTTAGATATAGTCTTATGGTGACTAAATAATGTATACTAATAATGTATGAAAGAGCAAAGTATGGCACGGGCCATCTAGAATATTATTCAGTTGCCTCCATGTCCAAAGACTGACGAGTTTGTGAGTATGAGATCCATTAACCAGCCAGTACGAGACTCTATGTGTTATAGGGATAAGATTCAATAACATTAAAGTGTTAAAAGATTCAATACTTTTAAAATAGTTTTTGGAGCTTGAAGGCAGCAATGGATCTCAACTCCAGTCCTCGGGACGTACTGCTCTGCACATTCATGGAGTTCATGGCATCTCTCTTAACGATCTGATGATCTAAATCAGGTGTTTTAAATAAGGAAGACATACAAATCTGCAGTGGCATGGGTTCAGAAGGGCTGGAGTTGAGAAACAATGGTTTCGCTAAGTGACAGTTGAAATAGGGTCACACTAAAACAGTGAATGTTGGGTTCCCTTTCAAGGGAACTTTGAACTGCATCTTCTGGGAGTCGCTAGAGGACGCAGTGTCTCATTCCCTACTCAGGGAACCATGTTTACATAAGAAACCTGAGACATTCCCTTTCAAGGGAACTTCGAACTGCGTCCTCTAGCGACCTCTGGAGGACACAGTGTCTCGTTCCCTACTCAGGGAACCATGGTTACATAAGAAACCTGAGATGTTTCCTTTCAAGGGAACTTCGAACTGCGTCCTCTAGCGACCCCTGAAGGACACAGTGTCTCGTTCCCTACTCAGGGAACAATGGTTACATAAGTAAACTGATCTGCATTCTTAAATTTATAAATCATTTTGATAGTTTGCAGTATTGAGAATAAATACAATATGCCACAATATGTATTCAGGTGATTCATACGTTAATCCACTACTCACCATAGACAGTAACATTGAATCTGTATTCAGTCACTGTTTTGCCGTTGATGGTTATCAGATAGAGTCCAGCATGTTCAGCTGTGGTGTTTGTGATGGTCAGAGATCCAGTCTTTTTGTCTATTTCCAGTCTGTCTCTGAATCTCCCATCAGGAAGATCATATGTGTTGAAGCTTCCAGACTCTGCATTGATTTGAGCTATCAAAGACTTTTCAGCTCCAAACTTCCACATTAGAAGATCCTCTTTCTTAATTTCAGTATTAGTTTGTAACGTGACAGAATGTCCATCCACCACGGATATCATCTGCATGGCATCACAAAACACTGGAAACAGAAAAAGTTTGGCACAATAAATGTGTTGTTAAAGTAAAACAAGTTGTAATTTTTAAATTAACACAAACTTTAAGAATTTAAATGTCCTAACTCTGTATGCGAGATCACAGACCTGAATCTGGATTTCACAGTGATATTCATAACTCGAACTGGAACAGCATGTCTTTTACTTACCAGCCAGATGCCAAAAGCACAAAGAGCAAAAAACAAATGAGTGAAACATTTCCTTCAACAGATCAGGGGTCTGAAATCGTATCACTAAAGAAATCTGCAATGTTGAACCTCGTCTGTGGTTTAGAGTAAATCCGTAAAGAGAAAATCTAGTCTGTTCGAGATTAAAACTGTCTGAGACTCACTGTAGTGAGAGACTGTGTGGCTTTTTGTGTGCTTTGCAGCTCTTACTTTTTCTTTTTTACCACAGTCTGTGTTGTCACAGCTTGTGTGCGGATGCAGCATGGACAAAACATTGCTTGGACTAGACTTTTAAATATTAAGTCTAAGAATACATGCTCACGTGCTACTGTTTAGGATTATCTCCAAACTGGAAACTTAAAATAATAATAATAATAATAATAATAATAATAATTTGTAATTTAAACTCTCAGGAAAAAAGTTATAGAAGCTGTCACTGTGGCGGTACCTTTTCAAAAGGTAGACTTATGTACCTTTTGTACCTTTTACAGTAGGTACTAATATGCCACTTTAAGACACCAATATGGACTGTGTTAGGTACAAATTGTGTACTTTTCAAATGGTACTGTGCCAGTGTCAGCTTTTTGTACTTGTTCTTTTTTCTGAGATTACACTATTTTGCCATATTAAGTTTTATATAATATGGTACTGCATGTTATTCAACATGTTACTTTTTTTTCTTTATGCTTTAATTATGGTTTTCTGTTTGGACCTACCAGAGCAAACCACTATTCTGTGCACATGTAAAGTTGTCAAACCTCAGCAGGTTTCATTTTGACACAAAACAAGCTGTTCACAGAACAAACTGCTTTGTGCATTTATGAGCATTCTTTTTTTCAAAGTGCCTATAAGCAGATTTGATTTATGCTCCTAAACCCAGGTTTTCAAGCACAAATTGTGTCCACATAAACAATCATGATAGGTGTAATATAATCAGCAGGAGATAGGAAGGCTGAATCATGTAAACCCATGACAAGTCAATTTCTTCATTCTCCATGTACCACTCTTTCACAGTTTGAGTCTTGATGAATATTGGTTTTGCCATCCTGGAATAGCCATGATTCATCTTCTGACAGGATTGTTTAAGAATTTAGAAGTTATACACGCTAATAAATAGGGTTTAAAAAGTACTGTTGTCAATCATATAGAGTAGACATATCCTATCAAAACAGCATTAATCGTCCAGTCATAGACTTTCAAGTAGGCACTGTCTGCCTATTTAATTCCATAAAGGGTCTTTACTTTGACAGTGTGTTTATCGTTGTTACATGTTAGGTGTCACTTATCCCTTAGGTGGCAATAGAGTGCTGTGGTCATGTTTTTTTTTTTTTTTTGGCTAGTGTGAGTTGTCAAGTTGTGTTCCTTTTAAAAATGCTGAGCCGTGAAACACATTTCTTTACAGTAGTCATCCTTTTCAGATCATAATACTGCATTTGTTTAGCCTTCTTTGGCAATAACCCGGCCGACAGGCTGCGCGTGATTTTCAGCAAACAGTTCTCAGTCGGTACAATCACGTGGTGATGGGGGAAACGAAGCTTGAAAAAGATTCGAGTCAATTGAACCAAATGCTGCGCAAAATGATTCACTCTTTCGAAACGCCACACAGGTGACTCCTGGTCGGAACAGAGTAAATGCAACAAAAACACCGGCAAGATATGCATAAAAAAAGGAAAAAAAAAAAAACTTTTACAAACCCATTACAAAGGTTTTAGTGAGCTATAAGTATAATCTATCAAATGCTTAACTAATCATCTAATTAATTATTACGTTTATTTATAATATACATCCTTTTATCAACTTGAGGGTTTTGTTTGTTCTATGAATAGCTCAGCCATATAGACAACTTAAGAGACTTTAAAGTAGGCTACTATTATTGCTTTTTTTTATGATCAGAAACAAAACCATAGACATGGCTCCGGAGGACAATCATCGCCCCCCAGTGGCGAGTCGTTGTTGTTGTTGTTTTTTAATGTTGTTTTCTTTTAATCGAAGAAATTATAGAACAATTAAAGTCCACATAGACCAGAAAGACGAATAATCTTAATCGTTAGACAGCATTTGAGAGACGAAGTAGTAGTAATAATAATAATAATAATAATAATAATAATAATAATAATAATAATAATAATAAAACATACATAATCAACTAAACGTTCAAGAGATTTTGCTTCTTCCCTAAGACAAAACCAAGGACTACAGCAGGGGAACTACTCAAGAAAAATCCTCCACGAAATCTAACATTACGTCACTCTTTTTGTTCTTGATTTGCATTAGACTTTTTCAAAGATTCCAAACTTTTCGAAACTGTTATGACGTAGCCTCGTTTACTGAAAACAGGTGACTTTGACAGTTAACACACGTTGTGAATCGGAATCACTGATTTGAAACAAAAGATTCATTCAGCACTAGTTTCGAGTACGATCAGGAACGACACACACGACAGAGAGGATTAATATAAACCACCGATTATAGGTTTATTAAAATACGGTTTGCAGAAATCGACAGCCATATGGAGAATGTTTCCTTGTTCGTTGTGTTTTTGTTCTTGAACGGTAAGAGAGTCTATGTGATTCGCACAACACATTAGGTTTCATTTTACAAGCAGATTTTTTTTCTATGAACAGTAAAAAAAAAAAAAAAAACATTTTTTTTTTTTTGAGGTTTTAAGCCTGAAGTGGCTGTGGTATATATATATATATATATATATATATATATATATATATATATATATATATATATATATATATATATTAGATTGAAGAACAAATAATGTTATATAGAGAATAAGAATAAAAAAAAAATGGATTTAAAGGGATAGTTCACCCATAAATAAAAATTATTTGTTCTGCTGGACACAAAGGAAGATATTTGGAATAATGTTAATATCTAAACAGATCGTGGGTCCCTTTCACTTCCATTGTATAGTTCTTCCCTACTATGGAGGTCTGCTTGGTTACAAACATTCTTCAGAATATCGTCCTTTGTGTCCGACAGACTAAAGCAATTTATACAGGTTCGGAATAACTCAGGGGGAATAAATGATGTAGAAATGACCCGTTCCCTTTGTTTTTGTGGTTCATTAGTTTGCTATAGCTACTGATTGATTTTTTCATAGTATGTAGCTCGTGTATACTCCTGTGTTTCAGTTTTTCGTTGTCAGTTGTTCTTCACATTGGCATTAGGGTGGTTAGCATTTCCCATGTGTTATCCTGTGTTCTTAGGATAGTTTAGATGTATTCTTATGCTCTACATGTCTTCATCTTTGTGTTTGTTTGTTTGATTTCAGGTGTGTTTGCTGATACAGAGTCCGTGTCAGTGATGGAGGGAGATTCTGTCACTCTACACACCAGTCTTACTGAAGTAGAGAAAGGACATGTGATAGACTGGAGGTTTGGACCAAACAGCATTCTCATCGCTAGAGTCAATAGCGTAGCTAATACAGCAAATGTGTATACTGATGTTATTGGGGAGAGTTTCAGAGGCAGACTGCACATAAACCAGCAGATTGGAGATCTCAACATCACAAACATAAGAAAAGAACATTCTGGGCTTTACAAATTAAGCATCCATGGCAAAAACATAGACATGTTATACAATGTCAGTGGTGAGTAAGTCAGTTTTTTATTTTGAGTCTGATCATTTAATTTCACATTCACTCCCCCACCTACAATTCCTTCCAGTTCCGAGACTCGAAACCGCAACCTTTGGGTTAAACGTCTGACTCTCTAACCATTAGGCCACAACTGCCCCTACTTCAACATGAAATTAAGTGTAAAAGCAATACCTGGGGTTATCATTACCATATATCTTGAAAACAAGAACATTCAAACTGTCAACTCACTATGGATTAACAAGTTTATCCTATGATTGTTTTCTCAGTAATGCTAAAATGGTGTAATAATATTTATGAATTTGATTATGTACTTTTCTGTTTCGATGCATGCCAGCCTACTCTTCGGTTTGGCTGTGGCTTTTGATTGTACTTCTATGGTGCCCGTAAAGTGCCTTCGGATTACTTAGTTTTGTCGTGGCCATGAATTAATAACATAACTCGTGGGAACGTGATAATATGTCATGGCCATGATATATTAATTTGTGCGAACGTCATATTAACTCGTGGGAACGTCATATTATGTCGTGGCCACGAGATCATTTTGTCGAGGTAACCACATCCTTATGTCGTGGCCTCGAGATGCTATGGGAATTACATGTTTTTCTCGTGGTCACGATCTTAATGCGTAAACAAACCTGCGTGACCGTCGCAACCCAGGATTATCAGAGATGGATTCATTCATATTTTATTTTGAATTAAGTTATTATTATATTAACCATATGATTTGGCTACCGGGCTGTATTACATGCGATCGTCAGCATTCAGATTAAGTTTATCATAAATCAATATAACATGAAGTGCGTAATAAAATATAAAAACTTTTTTTATCCATCCTACAGTCTTGTAAGTCCATTAACTTATAGTATTTCCCCCGTAAAATGTGTACATTATTATTATTATTAGCCTATTATTATTGGTTATTTTTTTATTTTGTTTATATTCTTTTCTTTTTTGCTTCAATTTCGATCTCTTTACTTAACATTCTGAATACTTTTGTAAATAATAGAGTACTGCAAATGCTCGATATTAACATAAAATGTCAATGTAAATGCATACATTTTATATGTATAAATAATATAAGAATTTCTTAATTCTAAGTAAAATATTAATGATTCCATCTCTGATAATCCTGGGTTCCAGGTTTGTTTACGCATTAAACTCATGGCCACGAGAAAAATTCATGTCGTTCCCTCAACATAAGAAGTCGTGGCCACAAGAAAAACTTAGCATCTCGGGGCCACGACATAAGGATGTCTTTACCTCGACAAAATGATCTTGTGGCCACGACATAATATGACGTTCCCACAAATTAATATCTTGTGGCCACGACATATCACGTTCCCACAAGTTATTTCGTGGCCATGACAAAACTAAGTAAACCGAACAAGTCACCTCACAGGCACCATATACTTGAGTAGCAGTCTCAGTTTTGTCTATTTTTAGACCGATGAGTTTGATCTCTGAGTAACTGTTCTTGCATTTCCTCCAGTGGTATCTGATAAAAGAGACGGTCTTGAGATTGTGCAAGTCATGAAGGGAGATTATGTCATTCTACACACCGATGCTGCTGAAATACACAAATATCATCTGATACAGTGGATGTTTGGAAACACTGTGATATGTTCATTTAACAAAACGTACCAAGTTCCGCCAATCTTAAACAAAGTAGAGGTGGATCGTGACACTGGATCCCTCAAAATCAGGAGCATTAGAACGGAACAGTGTGGGACTTATAACCTACAGATGATCAGCAGCACTCACACCATACAGAAGAGATTCAATATTACTATTTTTGGTGAGTACTTGAAGAACTAAAAATCACAGGTTAATTCATTGCAGTTCATCCATGCAATGCACATTCTCTGGAGGACATTGGCATTTTGTTTATCTCAGGGGTGCTGGCCAAAATTGTTTTAAATTTAATAACCGTGTCAGATAGTTAAGAAGTCCTGTAAATGGTAAACATGGGGGAAAATGCTTTCATCTCCTTTACATATTACATTTCTGTTCTCTATTTGTGTTCGGTGACTCAGATGAGGTGAAGCCCATATCAGCGATGGAGGGAGATTCAGTCACTCTAAACTCTGATACTAAAATATATGATGAGATACAGTTCGAATATGATGACTCTATCATAGTGGAAATCAAGAGAGCTTCCCAAAACTTCTCCACATTTGATGTTCCTGATGGGAGATTCAGAGACAGACTGAAGCTGGACAATCAAACTGGATCTCTGACCATCACAGACATCAACACTCAACACACTGGAGTCTATCATCTACACATCTTCAACAGCAGACACACTGTACACAAGAGTTTCGTCGTTAATGTCTGCAGTAAGTAGCATTTCAAACGTATCACAGTATTATATGCAGATACTATTTAAATAACCAAATTACTGTACATTTTTACTCTTAAAATGCATAGACTGTATGTATTTGTGGCATGGTGTCATTGAGACAATGTGCAAATGGCATTTTAATTAGACAAAAATCTCTTGAGTATATGTTAATGTTTTCCATTCATATCATATGTGCTTGGTTCTGTAACAGATGCGGTGAAATACGTAACAGTGAAAGTTGGAGAATCTTTTACTCTAGACACTGGTCTCACTGATATAAAGAAGTATGGTCAACTGCTGTGGAGGTTTGGAGAGAATGACACTCTTGTATCTAAAACCAATGGAACAGATCCGCTCTTTTCTATACCTGAGAGATTCAAAGACAGAATCTTTTATCATGAAAATGGATCTCTCACCATCAAAGATACTAGATTTGAACACGCTGGGTCTTATCGCATAGAAATCAGCAGCAGCAGAAAAACCTTACTGAAGAGATTCAGTGTTCTTGTCACTGGTGAGTATTGATATTATTTACAAATCAAATCAATTAATTCTAAAAGAAAGAAAAAAAATTCCACACTTTTTAATGTAACAGATTACTTTCTATACTACTTGAGTTCTAACTAAAATAAGCCTTGTATTCGCATTAACACACAGCAATACAAAAGATGAAAACAGTGATGAAGAAAACCCTAATATTTTTATGTGAAGTTACATTAGAGGCTGGAATGCTCATTTATAATTGGTCTTCAGCATTATCAAATTCATATTTTTAGTCTGAGTTCAGTGTTTTCACACTAATGTCTGTCTCTCTTTAGCTTCTACAGTAGCAGACCTTGAACACCCAGGCTCTATAGCAGCAATGGTTTTTGGTATTGTTCTGGTTATAACTTTGGGTTGCATCATCTTTTGCAAAATATCTAAAAAGGGCAAGTATCATCTACAGATAGTATAGCAAAAGGAAAACACCGTTATTTTACAACTGTGTCTGAATATTTTTTAATTGCAGAATGGAATAGAATCCCACAAAGGGCTGGCCAACAATGAGGTAAGATACTTACCTTACATTAATGATCTTAGTTTCACATTTGTCTTCTTTCACTGTGCTGGCAAAATTTATATTTCATGTGCCTGTGTTCTGTCATTTTAAATTATAATCTTTGCATTCTGTGAATCATAGCTTTTATTTATTTATTTTATTTTTTTACAGGAAAAATACAGAAGTCACACGATCTGAGAGGATCCCAGCAAGATCACTTTGCAGCTATTATAACATAATTTATATTTGAAGTACTTGAGTTCTAACTAAAACTTTTGGTTGTCTCAATTGGGGAAAAATGGCGGCAGCAGGTAGCAGCTTGGCAGGTGCTGATGCTGATGCTCTTCTTTTTCTAAAGACATCTGAAAAACCGCCCGATCTAAGATCTGTCCCTAAAACCTGGATATATTGGCCATTAAAGCCAATCAAAGCCAAGGCGTTAAATGTGCTTATTGCATCGCTCTACTTGACGACGATCATCACTATGCAAATGTGTGGGAGTTGGACTGCTGCCATTGAACGATCAATCTCACAAGCAAGTAGTACAGCTAGGCCTGCTACACCCCTCGACTCATGGAGCCAGTATGTCATCTTCTCCAAAGTTCTTGTTGATGGGCGTGCGAATGCTCCAAATAAGCAACTCAAGTCGAGGGCAACAACAGTCTACCGGGTTCGTACAACTTTTCTCTGCATTATTCTACTTTTATGCGGGGATATTCAAGTGAATCCAGGGCCGATGGATCTACAACAACCACTGCAGGTGGCGGAGACCGCTCTGACTCACACCCCGCATGCTTTCAATACAGTGCAGATGATATAAGGTAACATTGCTAACAGTGCGCACCCACGTGCATCTAGGTTTATCAACACACTGCAACAAGGTAACCGTATGTCACTACACGCGTTTAAGCCAGCAAATGAAAGTGGTAAATTAAACGCTATGTAGACTATAGTTGTCTCTAAACAAAGCCAGATGAAACTATTTCAGACCGTAAACCATGCATCGGTCCTATGGAACCCATTGACAAAGCCGAAAGGAATATTCGGAGGACATATCAACATACGTAGCATAATGTCTAAAACGGAACAGT
The DNA here is from genome assembly GCF_003368295.1 of Carassius auratus. NCBI lineage: Eukaryota > Metazoa > Chordata > Actinopteri > Cypriniformes > Cyprinidae > Carassius > Carassius auratus. Next base: position 31,719,789 of record NC_039264.1, read on the forward strand.
TGGAACATCTGCTGTTGGGATCAAATCTACATTACCTGTGTCTTTCTGAGACTTGGATTACAGCTACAACTCCTGTATCGGCATTTATGATTCCGGGATATAAAGTATACAGACGGGACAGGGGAAAGGGGGCGGGGTTTTGATTTACGTAAAAGACCGTATTGACAGTCACCAAATAGACATTCCAGATCAAACTATAGAGTGTGTTTGGACCCCCAAAATTGATAAAGATAGCTGTGTACATACATGCAACAATATTATAACTGCTATAAAGAATAAAGTTGATAAACATACACTGCTCAAACATAGAAAATCACATAAAAAGAGTCTCCCTTTGGGATACAATGAAACAGAGAGATAAAGCTCTCAAGGTTTCTCTTAAATCTAAATTAACCACTGATTATTACATTTACAAATCTCTTAGAAATAAAGTTACCATGCTGCTTCGAAAAGCAAAAGCAAATTTTTTCCTTAACTTAATCAAAGAGGCCAATGGTAATTGTAAAAATCTGTGGAGAAGCATGGACAAACTATTGGGAAGGCAAAAAATAAATCAGGAGCTTTTACAGCTCAAAATCAATGGAATTGTTCAAAATGAGAGCTCTATTTTGGCTAAACACTACAATGATTATTTCTTGGATTCTGTATTAGACCTGGCGGAGACTTTCCCTGAAGTGAACTGCTGCAGAGATGATCATAGGGATGGTAATGCTTCTTACTTTAGGTTGCAGAATATAGATGAAGACTGACATTAAATTTTCAAAATAATGTCAGATTTCAAAATCCAGTCTTGATGGTGGAGGTGTGGTAGGGGCGGTCTTTCTGGACTTGAAAAAGGCCTTCGATACAGTTAATCATCAGCTTCTCATTAGCAAACTATCTGATTTTTCTCTTGATACAAATACAATAACATGGATTCAATCTTACCTTAATGACAGACAACAATGTGTTGCGGTTGACAATAAAAAATCACCATTAAGACCTTGTAGCATGGGAGTGCCACAAGGTTCCATTTTGGGCCCCCTGCTTTTTACCCTTTACATAAATGACCTACCAACTGTGTGTAAGAGTAAAATTATTATGTATGCTGACGATACGGTGCTATATGCACATGGTAAAACTGCTGAAGAAGTTGCTCACAAACTGACTAAAGAGATGGAGAAAGTTTCTTTGTGGCTGAAAAACTCATGCCTCACTCTAAATTTAGATAAGACTGTTTCTATGTTTTTCACAAATCCTATAAAATACAAATTTACCCTAATATTTTAATTGATGGACAAAACATTTTAAATCAAGAACAGGTAAAATATTTAGGTGTCATATTGGAACCAAATTTAGGCTTTAAAAAGCATATAAAAAAGTTAACAAATACAATAAAATTTAATATGGCACAGTTCAGATATATTCGAAATTCCTTTACAATCGAGGCCTCAGGGGCCTATCTAAATGCCATGATTGTTTCTCATTTTCGATATTGTATGACAAGTTGGTCACAGGCTACTAAAACTGCCCTCAAGCCACTTGAGTCATTATATAAAAGTGCTCTAAAGATTCATGATAAGAAAAGCAGACGATTCCATCACTGTCATATTCTTGTAAAATACCAGTTTCTCAGCTTTGAAAATCTGATAATTCACACCAATCTATGTTTGATGTATAAGATACTTCATGACAACGCTGCTCCTCCACTAAAAGAATTCATATCTTTGGGCTCTGAAATAACAGCTCGAGCCACAAGATCTACAGTGCGAGGTGAATGCAGGATCCCGAAACGCAGGACAGTATTTGGAAACTCTGCTTTTTCTTGTGTGGCCGCTCATCAGTGGAATATGTTGCCTACAGAGCTAAAAAAAAGCACACATTTTTACACCTTCACACGCCAAGCAAAGAAATGGCTTTTATCAAATCAAATTTGTCCCCACATGTGACCAGATATGTGTATGTGTGTAAGTGTGTGTTCTAAGGTCTAAGTATATGAAAGGTGTGAACATGAAATTTTGTACAATTTTTATTTTATTTATTTTTTTGGCAAGTGTAAATCTTATTACTCATGTATGTTTATATATTGTAGCTTAACATCAGCCTGCCCAGGGACTAAGGGTGAAAATTAGCTCTTGAGCTAAAACCTGGTACTATGCATCTCTCCCTTTGAGGTTAATGTTTATTGTACGCTGTCCCTGTTTCTTAAAAAAAAAAAAAAAAGTAAATTAACACAATCTTTGTTAATTGTCAAATCTTTAAGTTTTAACTTCCTTTCCAGAAAGGAAGTTATGTGACATACCTCAGAAAAGCTTTCTCAGAGTAAACAGATAACCTCAACTTTCAGTTCCAAAAACTGAGGTACTTTTTTTTTTTTTTTTTTTTTACATTATGTACTGTAAGTAGCCATAACAACATATTATCTAAACGTTCTCTAAAAAAAAAAAAAAAAAAAAAAAAAACCGAAGTGCTAACATAATCTTGTGCCAAGTGTGATGTTCTGATGTAGGAGCATCTGATTATGTTCAACTAAAAGGAGTTCCCTAAAATCATTCTCTGTTCTCAAATCTGGGTACTTCTGCCAGCATTTACAGGAACTATGAAAAAATCCCTCCAGTGTAAAAATCTCTGTTACGTACATGTTTTTTCTCATTGCCTTTATTTGTAATCTGCATATAATTTATGCTTCAAATCATAGTTTGTATGACTTTAAGTCATCGTGGAACTCAGGGTTTAAAAACAAACATGAATAAGAAGAATAGGAAAATACCAGAACCAAAAACTGTTAAAGGGGTCATCGGATGCCACATGGACTTTTACAAGATGTTTGAACTGAAATGTGTGCTGGCAGTGTGTGTAAACAACAAACCTATAATGATAAAAATTCACCCAGTGTTTTTTTTTTTTTATCTCCTCAAATGTTTTCCCCAGTCTCAGATGCCTGTCTGTTAGACATCATTAAACATGCCCCTCCCACAATAGTTTGATTGATGGTAGCAACACCAGGGCGGGTGTACAGACTGCACTGGTGTCTTATCTTACACCCGCCCTGAGTGACTGTCACCAGTCCACCATTGTTGTCACCACCGGAGCAGATGAACTGTAGACAAAAATGACTCCTAAGCGATCGAGTTCTTGTAAACTATTTAAGTTTCTGTTCCATAAAATCAAAAAGCATTTCAATCAATCAATCACCTTTATTTATATAGCGCTTTAAACAAAATACATTGCGTCAAAGCAACTGAACAATATTAATTAGGAAAACAGTGTGTCAATAATGCAAAATGACAGTTAAAGGCAGTTCATTGAATTCAGTGATGTCATCTCTGTTCAGTTAAATAGTGTCTGTGCATTTATTTGCAATCAAGTCAATGATATCGCTGTAGATGAAGTGACCCCAATTAAGCAAGCCAGAGGCGACAGCGACAAGGAACCGAAACTCCATCGGTGACAGAATGGAGAAAAAAACCTTGGGAGAAACCAGGCTCAGTTGGGGGGTCAGTTCTCCTCTGACCAGACGAAACCAGTAGTTCAATTCCAGGCTGCAGCAAAGTCAGATTATGCAGAAGAATCATCTGTTTCCTGTGGTCTTGTCCTGGTGCTCCTCTGAGACAAGGTCTTTACAGGGGATCTGTATCTGGGGCTCCAGTTGTCCTGGTCTCCGCTGTCTTTCAGGGCAGTAGAGGTCCATTTGTCTAAAACGTCTTGTTGTTTCTTTTGATTAGCCTACTTTAGGCTCTTTGAATGAATGTCATTGCATAAAGGCTATTTTCATCTTTCACATTATGTCAAAAAGTAGTAAAGTCTATGCCAAACTACCTATTTTATGTAACTTTAAAATAGCTAGATCAGACAAATTTCACCTCTTTTTGGTGTAGAGTGAAAATTTTATATCATCAGAGTGTTTTGTTTTCAGAATGATGAAGACTGAGAACTATAGCTGCCCAAAATAGAGAAAGAAAAAATGTGCCCGGATCAATAAATTTGGGCTAAGCCCAGAATGTTTACAATGTCTGGCTCCGCCCCTGATCTGACTTACCTCTCAACATTTCTTATTTAATAAATTCTCAGAGGAACATCAATTTCCCCTTAAAGACCTCGAACATTTTTGGGGCACTTAGACATGCTTGCACTTCTTAGTTTTTTAAGACCTATTCTAGCAGTCAGAATCAAGTGTCATATATAATTAGAAACAGGATAATTTGATTTAAAAGTCCAAATTTTCCTTTTGTTTTCTCTATGAATAAATAATTTCCATAATTGAAAAATAAACGCAAGCAACAATTGGGTGTTTTTTTTTTTTTTAACTGTGTTCGTATAGATATTTAGTGAAAACAATTGGACAAATTGTGTTCAGAGTGATTTAGGAATAGTGGCCTGACTTTTAGCGCTCTTTTTGCTTTTCTCCTGTAAATGACTTTGTTTGTGTGTGAGAGTGAGGCAAACCATAACCATAGTGCCGCGCTTCAATCTAAACATGCAGAAAAAAATAACATATTACAACTGATGGCCACGGCTTCATATTGTGTTCTTACAATGATGCATTGCTAGAATTCATAAAGTTACCAGTCAACATTTTACTTGCATATGGCACAGATATTTCTTAGACATACAGGGCAAAAATAAAAGACTGAAAAATGGTTTGCTGTTTTAAGATCTCACAGCTGGATTCAGTGTAAAGAAGTATGATTATCTTCTAGTGACAACCCCTGCACACACCACATCATCCTCTTTAACATTCTGTAAAAAAAAAAAAAAAAAAAACACACAACAAATTATAATGATGATTATACTTTTGAAACATGAAAAATTTAACCGATTAGGTTTGAGGTCATACATATATATGTAACAGTGATCAGGCCCAGCTTCCTTGGAAACAGCATCAAATATTTTGATATGGTGTCGATACAAGTAACTTAGACTTAGACATATTTTCATTATAATTATATTACAGTGGACATTAATGACAAAAAGTTACAGAACTAAAGCATTTAGATGCTCAGAACCCAAGTACTTTTGTGTAATTTGTGATTTTGTTTAAATGCAGCAGTTTTATAAAGTTGGGTTGACTTTTGATTTGTGTTGATTATGTTTAGAGAACCCATTGTTGTTGTTGTTGTTGTTTTTCAGTTGTTTCAGAAAGTTCGAGGCTCTGATGTTGCTTATTAAAAATGCTGGACAGTGATGTCATCAGCTGACACAGGAAGTACTGCATCATTGTCTCATCTTCAGCACTATGGAAATATAAGTTCATTAATTGGACCTGTTGATCTGTTATTCTTCAGTTGTCATGGTGCCATCAGTGTCTTGAATATTATGTGCTATGAGTTAGTGTTTCTTAAATAATGGTCCTATGATTTTCACACAAATAACAAATGTTGTTGTTTGGTTTGTGTTTGTAAAACGATCTGTCACATACAAGTGCACAACTCTAAATCTGACTGCTAAAATCATGCAGAGATGCATAACATAAATTATCAATTAATTAATTCATTAATTAATTCACCAATTTCTGTGCATTTCTTTTGTAGAATGTTGTTTCAACGTGAGTGATCTCTTCTGGATGCATCTCAGCTGTTTAAACCAAAATGACAGATGAATTAAAATACTAAAACTCAGTCTTATCTAGGTTTTATGTAGTTTTATTATAACACATAATTAGTATCCTACATTTGTTTTTGTTCCAGAAACTGTTTTCACTAGGATATACATCACAATAGATAAGGGATATAATATTGCAACATTAAACAGTTTGGATTATAACAATGACCATATTTTGTATAAATAAATTACTCAGTAATCAGCCACAGTCAAAAAGATAATTGATAAATATTTCAGTTAATTCAATAAACAAGTTTGTGTGTGTGCTGCAGTTCTACACTACATACATTTCAAAGATGACATTCTTGTTTAAAGTGTTAATGCACAGAAATATGTTTAATGCTCACTTGTTTTTTATGATATTAATTTGAATTAATGTAGACATTTGTAGCTGTTTCACTTATACAGTTCTGAGACTTTATCATTAAAAATAAAGTTTTTTTTGGAGAAATATACAAATGTGTTTTGTGTGAGTGAGACAAGTAAAGAGCCATAAAAAGTATTATTTGTAATAACACTTGTTTGTAGCACTTGCCTTCTTGGTCAGTTTGTCTATTTTTCTTGCAGATGCAGAAGATCCCAATTGCAACTACAATCAACAGAGATCCAGCAACAGCAGAAACCAGCACTATCCGAGACACTGAATCTGGAGGATATGAAGGAGACTTTTCTGTAACAGCTAAGAGAATAGAGAGAAAATAATGTAAGTGGTTGTGTCAGTCTGATCTATAAAAAAAGAGAGACAACAGGTCAGTAAATGATCACTAAAGTCAGCGCTGCTGTACCTGAACATGGTTGACAGAGTTGAGTGATGTCCAGATGTGTGGTCTGGTTTCTGATGGGATTGTTGATCACACAGCTGTAGCTGTTTTTATCCTGATATTCCACCTCCAGAGGTAGAGAGAGACTGATGCTGAGATCAGACACACTGATGCTGGACAATAAACTGTTTCCTTTGTACCAGCAGAGAGTCACATGACCCACATTCACCACTGAACACAACAATGAACAATTCTGCTGTGATGAAGATGAAGATGATGATGATGATGATGAACATTGTGAAGAGTCTCTGCTGATGTCAGGAACAGGCAGACGAGCTGAAAAAGAAGCATCAGATTTCCCTTTTGATGTTTAAAAGATACTCTGTTTGAGATTCTTACATGATTAATAAGATGTTATTAAAAATAATAAGATAAAAAGAAAAACATTAACCCATTTGTGCCTAAAATTTCTGAATGGTTTCATGTATATAGGCATGTTAATAGTTTACTATGTGAACATTTTCTGCATTTATTTTACCCAGGTTTTAGTTTTTCCTGAAACTTATATTTGAATGTGCATATTTGCATATACAGTACAAATATGTTGTATGCACCACTTCAATGTCAAATTTGAATAGGAGGAGAGCTTCTGTCAACTAAGTCAAAATAACTGCTTTCAACAGATCAATCTTTATACATAAACAAATTTATTATGCATACAAGTCGAAAAACATTTAATGTAAACCCCCCAAAATTTGCATCTAGCTTATAATCTCTTGAATATGATAACACAACAAATACATTTGTCTTAAAGTGGTGGAACTGTAAACACCACACCAGCAGAGGGAGCCCTTGCCTGAGCTCTGACTGGTTCCACGTCCTTTGCTGCTTCTGTGATCACTTCCTGTTTGGCAGCGATTTAAGCATGGCCAGGCCAAACAGGCCCTTGTGAAGTATTGCCAGTTCAGCTCCCCTGTTTCAATAGATATTGTCTTTTGGATTTCCCTCTGTTTGCTGGTTGGACTGATTTTTTTTGTGTGATTTTGGGAAAATGCCTTGTTGATGCTAGAGGTCAGAGAAGAATGGGCAGACTGATAGAAGAGCAACTTTGATTGAAATAACCTCGTTACAATCGAGGTATGCAGCAAAGCATTTGTGAAGCCACTACACGCACAACCTTGAGGCAGATGGGCTACAACAGCAGAAGACTTTCACGGTTCATGAATCAGCTGCCTCACACTGAGGAGTCTACGTGAGTGTAATTGTGTAGGTATGGTTACTCGTTGTGTTGATTAGTGCCACCAGCTGTTAATTCCACTTCCTTTATATGCCCAATAATTTCCCTCTCATGTTGTCAGGTCGTTGTGGTTGTTCCTTGGTGTGTGTCCTGTTCTCGTGCCTCGTCAGCTCAGTTCTTCGTATGGATTTCGTTAGTTCTTGGTGTCGTCTGGATGTTCCACGGTTCCTGGGTTTTCTCTACACACTCTTCCTGCACCACCACCGGATCGCCATCTCGTCCCTGCTTCAACTACCACCTGAGTGTTTGTCCCCGACCTGTGTCTTTGCTTCTGACTTTCATTTATTAAACTGTGTTTACTTGCATCTTGCATCCTCCTGTTATTTCAGCACAGAAGGATCTGACCAAACCATGGATGCAGCAAGTACGTCCCAGCTCAGGGACTTCGTCGCTCACAGCATCTCACGTATGGACCAACAAGAGGAGAACATTTCGGGCACAGGTAGTGCGGTGCAAGCACTCGTGAAGCAGGTGTCCAAACTCACCCAACAGGTACAACTTCTACGGACTCCCATTGCGCTCCCCACACCGCCCGTTCCCCCACCACCAGCACCTGCATCAGCAGAGGGACCAGAGCCACACCTACCCACATCAGAGAGATATTCCGGTGAGCCTGAATTTTGCAGAGCATTCCTCACGAGATGTTCCATGCATTTCGCCTTACAGCTATGTACTTTTCAGAGCAAACAGACAAAGGTAGCATTTGTATTAACCCTGCTGTCAGAGAGAGCAGCGCTTTAGGGAACGGCGGTGTGGGAGAACGGACACGACTGCTGCACCTCGTTCCAGGCACTCTCCGAAGAAATGAAGAGAGTTTTCGATCGTGCAGTGGCGGGTAAGGAGTCGGCCAGATTACTCGCCGAACTGCGGCAGGGAGAAGGCTTGGTGGCGGACTTTTCCATTCGATTCCGCACCCTGGCCGCAGAGTGCCGTTGGAACGAGGAAGCGCAGTGGGATATGTTCCTGCATGGTCTGGCTGCCCACGTTCATAAAGTGATTTATGCCATGGACGCTGAACGGACTGACAGAACTCACTCTGAGAGTTGACACTCGTCTGAATCATGTGACCAGGTTGACACGCCCCAGCCGTTCACATCCTAGCTCAGAGAACCATCAGCCCGATGGTGCGACCGCGGTCAGCCGCCCATTCGACCACGAGCCCATGCAGGTGGGGAGAGCTCGGCTTTCCTGGGAGGAGAGGGAGAGGCGGAGATCCCAGGGACTTTGCCTATACTGTGGTCAGGCGGGCCACTTCATCCACTCCTGTCCGGTAAAAGAGCAGGCCCGGTAGTAAGTATGAGGCTACTATCAGGAAGACCTCATCACCACCATCGACACTCCTCCTGGTAAGACTGAGATGGCGAACGTTGACGCACTGCTCCAACGCCCTTTCGGATTTGGGAGCGGAGGGTAATTTCATGGATTTTAAACTGGCTGTTAAACTTCAGATCCCCATCACTCCTCTCTCGCACCAGATCACCGTCAATGCACTCAATTGTCAAGAACTTCCCAGGATTACACATTCCACTGAAAGTATCACCCTCATCACCTCTGGCAATCACTCAGAAAACCTCTCATTTCTAATTATGGACTCACCACTTGCACCAGTGGTTTTGGGACACTCGTGGATTTCCAAACACAACCCTCGGGTCGACTGGTGCACTAACACTATTTCCACATGGAGTAACCACTGTTACTCAGTGCCTGCCTCTCCCTCTGTGTCTGGTTCTGTATTTCAGAGTAAGTCAGCGGATTTGTCTTACGTGCCTGCGGAGTACCTCGACCTGAAGGAGGTGTTCAGTAAGTCCCGTGCTGCTTCTCTCCCTCCGCATCGTTCCTATGACTGTGCGATAGATCTACTGCCAGGTAAGACTCCGCCTAAGGGCAGACTTTACTCTCTTTCTGTTCCCGAGAGGGAGGCCATGAAGAAATATATTTCTGATTCTCTGACCTCTGGGTTCATCCAGCCTTCCTCTTCTCCTGCGGGGGCAGGGTTCTTTTTCGTTGGGAAGAAGGATGGTTATCTGGGACCTTGCATTGACTACCGAGAGCTGAACAACATCATGGTAAAGAATTCTTATCCTTTGCCATTGATGTCTTCAGCTTTCGAGAGGTTGCAGGGAGCATCCATTTTCACGATACTTACACAATGCATATAATTTGGTTCGCATCAGGAAGGGGATGAATGGAAAACAGCTTTTAATACCCCCAGAGGGCACTTTGAATATTTGGTTATGCCCTTCGGGCTTTCCAACAGCCCAGCGGTTTTCCAGGTACACGTGAATGATGTGTTGAGAGACATGGTAGATCAATTCATATATGTTTACCTGGATGATATATTGTTTTTTTCTTCATCTCTCCAGGAACATGTTCAACACGTCAGACGAATGCTCCAAAGACTGTTAGAGAATGGGCTTTTTGTCAAGGTGGAGAAATGCTCGTTTCATGCACACTCTGTTCCCTTCCTAGGGTACATCATTTCTTCTGAGGAGTGCGCATGGATCCTGACAAGGTTAAGGTGTGGTAGATTGACCAAGTCCAGATTCCCGTAAAGCCCTACAATGGTTTCTGGGGTTCGCCAATTTTTACCGGCGTTTCATTTGCAACTTCAGCCAAGTAGTCGCACCTGTGACTGCCTTGACCTCCCCCCGAACATCGTTCAGGTGGTCAAACATTACCGAGGCAGTGTTCAACAACCTCAAAAGTCACTTAGTTTCGGCTCCCATTCTTGTCACCCCTGATCCCACACGTCAGTTCGTGGTGGAGGTCGACGCGTCAGAGGTGGGAGTAGGAGCAGTGCTTTCACAACGCGCTTCCTCAGACGACAAGATGCATTCCTGCACGTTCTTTTCTCATCGACTATTGTCTTCTAAACATAATTATGACATTGGTAACAGAGCGCTGTTGGTAGTTAAGTTAGCGTTGGAGGAATGGTGTCATTGGTTAGAGGGTTCGGGGGTACCTCTTATCCTTTGGACCGATCATAAGAATCTTGAATACATCAGAACGGCTAAGAGACTCAACTCCTTGCATGCTCGGTTGTCTTTTTTTTTTTTTGGACATGTTGATTTTGTTCTCTCGTACCGCCCGGGGTCCAAAAACATTAAACCCGACTCTTTGTCTCGTATTTTTGATCCATCTGAATGCCCAGTCACTCCTGAGTGTATTTTACCTGAGAAAGTTGTCATCTCCACTCTGGTATGGGAGGTCGAATCGTGTGTGCTGGAGGGGTTACGGTCCGATGTTATTCGATGGGGTCATTGCTCCAACGTGGCTTGTCATCCAGGAGTGACTCGCACTAGTTTTCTAGTTAAGTAACGATTCTGGTGGCCATTAAAGGCTCGCGACATTCACGATTTTGTTTTTGACTTATTCAGTCTGTGACACTGGTAAGACATCTAACCAACCCCCAGACGGGCTACTTCGACTGCTGCCTGTCCCTTCGAGACCCTAGTCCCGTATCGATCTAGATTTTGTCACCCCCCTCCTGCCCTCCAATGGCATGATGGTTGTTTTAACCGCAGTGGACCGGTTCTCGAAAGCAGCACATTTCACCCCCTTGCCCAAATTACCTTCAGCCAATGAGACAGCGGTCACAGTCATAGATCACGTCTTTCGGTTACGTGGCCTCCAGATGGACGTGGTCTCTGAAAGGGGTTCCCAATTCATATCCAAATTTTGGCAAGAATTTTGAAAGCTACTGGGGGCCACGGTCAGTCTGTCCTCGGGCTATCATCCCCAGAGTAATGGTCAGTCTGAATGAGCCATTCAGGACCTTGAAAGAATTTTGCGATGTTTGGTTGCCAAGAATCTGTCACCCTGGAGCCAAAAGCTTTCTATGGTGGAGTACGCCCAAAATTAGTTACCATTGTCATCCACGCCATTCAAGTGTAGTTTAGGTTACCAGCCACCAATTTTTCAGAGTCTGGAATCCGAAGTCACGGTCCCCTCCGCTCACGCATTCGTCCAGAGGTGCCGCCGTACTTGGACTAGAGCCCGTGAGACTCTACTGCAAGCAGGGGGGCGCATGAAGGCCAAGGCCGATCGCCACCGGTCAAAGCCTCCCGTTTACTTCGTGGGTCAAAAAGTGTGGCTTTCTACCAAGAATATTCCTCTCTGCTTCGTGTCTAACAAGTTAGCTCCCAAATTCATTGGCCCGTTTCCTGTCACCAAGATTATTAGTTCGGTGACAGTCCGACTCAAACTCCCTTCTGCGTACAGGAGAATACACCCCACCTTCCATGTGTCTAAAATCAAGCACGTGTTTTATTCTCCCATTAATCCGCATGCCCATGGCCCCCACAGTCACCAGATCTCAACCCAATAGAGCATCTTTGGGATGTGGTGGAATGGGAGCTTCGTGCCCTGGATGTGCATCCCACAAATCTCCATCAACTGCAAGATGCTATCCTATCAATATGGGCCTTCTAAAGAATGCTTTCAGCACCTTGTTGAAGCAATGCCACGTAGAATTAAGGCAGTTCTGAAGGTGAAAGGGGGTCAAACACAGTATTAGTATGGTGTTCCTAATAATCCTTTGGAGGACTACATCAACCTTGCTCTGCAGTTGAGTGGCTCAGCCGTCAGGGTGGGGGTGCCTACCCCGGAGGTTCCCTCCAAGGTGGCGGGGCTCACTTCAGGCCTTCATGAAGTCCCAGAGGTGGCGGTGTCTGCTCACGATTCACCCGAGGCGGCGGTTTCTGCTCACAAGTCCTCCGAGGTGGTGGTGTCCGCTCACAGTTCCCCCGAGACGGCATCCGCTCACAGTCCCCCCACCGCTCACAGTTCCCCCGAGTCTGCGGCAGCGTCCGCTCACAGTTCACCCGAGGCGGCGGCAGCGTCCGCTCGCAGTCCCCGCAGGCGGTGGCGTCAGCTCACAGTTCTCCCGAGGCCTTTGCACTGTATTTGAGCTCCGTCACTATATTCTTTTTATCGACTTTTTTTTCTTTAAAATGTATTTTATACAATATCGTTTCCATTTTTTTATGTGTGAATATATCCTCTATCGTATTTTTCAAAACACAATCAGAACGCCTCATTATCACTAGTTTTATTTTGATCTCCCGGGTCCACTATTAGCTTATAGCCCGTTAGCATTAGCTAACCACGCTTGCATTGTTAATACTCTATTCTCACATGTTATCATGGCTTTACTCACTGTTACTTGCTTTAATGGCGGATTAATGTCTACCTTTGATTGCAGGTGAGGACACCGAATGCAGCTAGTGCTGAAGGCAGTGGAGAGGCAGATTCACGACCTGGAGGTGAGGCAGGCCCAGCTGAGAGAACGGAGATCCGCGCTGGAATCCTCGTGGGCTTACGCTCACAAGTCTGGGGTAAGTATACAGTGCCCTACTAACAGTCCCACCACGTCTACTCCATGTGTTTCTCTGCACAGGCCCGGTGCACCCAAGACGCGATATCCCGAGATGTCCTTCACTCCGGTGCCGGGACACCACGGACCCTGGGTGCATCCACAGTGGAGGAAGCGAGCCAGGTCCTGGGCGACGACTTCTCCCCCTCCGGTCTTCAAGATCTCCATCCAGAACCGCTTCGCTCCCCTCTGCGAGACGGGACGTGACGCGGTGATCATCGGAGACTCCATCGTCCGACACGTTCGTTCTACGTTAGCCGAAGGTAAAGTGCACACTCATTGTTTCCTTGGTGCTCGTGTTCTCGATGTTTCCGCGCAGATACGCGTGATCCTGAAGGCTGAAGAGAGCCCCAGAGCAGTCGTGCTTCATGCTGGGGTTAACGACACTACACTGCGGCAGACGGAGATGCTGGAGATCCCATGTATCAACGAGGACACGAAAGGTTCAGTAGACATGTTGCTTTAAATTAATGGTTGTTGTCATGGTGTAAAGAACAGAAACTGCTATTTGTTAAAAATTGGAATCTTTTCTGGGAGCGTCCTAGGCTTTTTCGTGCTGATGGCCTGCACCCCAGCAGAGTCGGAGCGGAGCTGCTCTCTGAAAACATCTCCAAGACACTTCGCTCCATGTGACTAGTAAGCCAATTCTCAAATAACTATTATGATGACTTTTGTTCCACCCGCTTAAATTATTAAGTACTTGCGCTGTACAATCTATTAAGACTGACATTTTTAGAAATCTACTGAACCACTGTGTAGTGGCATGTATTGATGACATCTTAATTTATTCCAAGTCTGAATCTGAACACATCCAACATGTCAAGAGCTTACTCTCCTGCTTGCTGCATAACCAGCTATATCAAGGCAGAGAAATGCAAGTTTCATTCCAAGCAAATGTCCTTCCTTGGGTACAGTATCAGTCATCAAAGTGTCAAGTTGCTTGAATCCAAGGTCAAAGCAGTCACAAACTTGCCTAAACCCACTGCAGTAAAATAACTTCAGAGATTTTTTCAGCTTGGCAAACTTCAACAGATGCTTCATTCTTAACTACAGTCTGATTGCACCCCCTAATGTCACTGCTAAAAGGCAAACCATCAAACCTCAAATGGACTGAAGAGCAGTAAGGCTGATGCTTTATCCAGACATCACGTTCCTTCAACAGACAATGTCACTCCTGAATCTATTCTTCCACCATCTGTTATCATTGCTCCAGTAACCTGGGACATTATGGAGGAGATTCAATGAGCCTATCAGCAAGAACCACCACCAGCAAACTGTCCCCTAAATAAAAACGTTCAAGATTTATGTCTCAGAGTCCTGCAATGGTTTCATATCTCTCATATGAGCTCGGGACATCCTGGGATTTCTCGCACTCTGCGTCTATTACAGAACTTCTTCTGGTGGCCATCGATTACCAGAGATCTGGTAATCTATGTCAAGACATGCCAAACTTGCACTTAATCCAAGACCCCCAAGGAACTACCTTCTGGTCTCCTCCAACCATTAACGATTCCTCAGCATCCTTGGCACTTATCCATAGATTTTGTCACAGACCTGCTAGGATTTTGTTTCTGACACAGGAACCCAAACTCAGGTTTGGAGAGCCTTCTGTAAGCAATTAAAAAAGAAATAAAAAAAAGTTATGTGACATACAGCCAAATATGGCAACCCATACTCAGAATTTGTGCTCTGCATTTAACCCATCTAAAGTGCACACACACACAGCATTGAACACACACAAACCATGAACACATACCCGGACAGTGGGCAACCATTTATGCTGCAGTGCCCAGGAGCAGTTGGGGATTCAGTGCCTTGTTCAAGGACACTTCAGTCGTGGTATTGCTGCCTAAGGACTCAAACCCACAACCCTAGGGTTAGGAGTCAAACTCTATAACCACTAGACCATGACTTCTCCACAAAGTTGTCAAAGACATCAATGTAAGCCTCACATCAGGATACCATTCACAGTAAAATGGAAAGTGGAAAGGTTGAACCAGGAGATTGGCAGGTATCTCAGAATTTATTTTAGTCGTCAATAGAACAGGTGGGTAGAATTCCTTCCATGGGCTGAGTATACTCAAAACTGTAATGTTAATAATTCTATAATGCCACACCAGCAGAGGGAGCCCTCACCTGATCGCTGACTGGTACCACTCCCTCGGCTACTTCTGCGATCACTTCACTTCCACAGCCATTTAAGCATGGCTAGGCCAAACAGGCCTTTGCGAAATATTGCCAGTTCCACTACCTTCCATAGCATTTTTATTGCCTTGTTTTCATTGCTACATCTATGATTTATCACCTGTTTCTCCGGATTTTGGCTTTTGGGTTTCCCTCGTGCTTGTCTGATTACGTTGATTTTTGACTTCTTTACCGGTGATCTGATTCCTGCCCCACACCTTGGTTTGTTGAACTGTTTGCTCATTAAACTTCTGCAAATGGATTCTAACAAAGCCTCGGCCTTACCCTCATTACAGAAAACATTGTGCAGTACATTAAGTTGCCCCAACAGGGAATTGTGTGTCAAAAAGTTACATTTAAATAAAGTAAATGAAGATAATATTACATCTATATAATAAAAAGATATACCTGAAAGAAAATTATGTATTTAACTGTTTGATTACAAACATTCTACAAAATCTTGTGCTCAACAGAAGAAAGAATCTCATAGGTTTGCAACTTGAAGATGACACAATGATGACACAATTACCATTTTTGGGTGAATTTTCTCTTAGTTTTAGTATAAGTAGACTACAAAGACTACTGCAGTTTTATAAATTACAAACATATTTGCATACTACACTATGTAAATATGTCAAATATCATGTTTAATGAATGGGCAAATATTAATTAGGTCAAATGGAACAATCCCTGACAAAAGTTCTTGATATTGCTATAATTAATTATGTTATTTTTTTAAATTAAATAATTATCATGTTAGGCTACACCCATGATTGTTTATTTATTTACTTATTGAGCATGCAGGTATTTTCAATCTTAGAGGTGTGTTAGTGAAATGAAAATAA
This sequence comes from Carassius auratus, assembly GCF_003368295.1. Classification (NCBI taxonomy): domain Eukaryota; kingdom Metazoa; phylum Chordata; class Actinopteri; order Cypriniformes; family Cyprinidae; genus Carassius; species Carassius auratus. The sequence goes on from NC_039264.1 coordinate 31,735,830, forward strand.
AGAAATAAAAATAAATAGAACAAAGAAAATATATCTGTACAATAAAAATGCATACCTGAAAGAAAATATATTTGTTTAGGCCAATAGTATTCAATGGCTGACTGTAGTAGGTGATTTTGTATAATAATCTAAATGTACACTCATTACTTGTTTGAATTTATAATCAACATTATAAAGTTACTAGTCATAAAACAATGAGGGTCCTTGACCAAACAAGAATGAAACACATACAAACTGGAAAAGGGGGCCTCAGTATTTTGCCCTTTACAAGACATAATGTCCTAAAAGCAAGAAAACGATAATCTACAGCAACTTATCCCATGTGTTAGCCATTTATCTTTCAGTTCTTCCTTTTGTGTGACTGACTGAAGTTAGTAAACTGCTGATGTTACTTAAAAACTTTAAATCCCCACCCCCCATGGCAAAAGAAGAAACAGAAGTGGGGCTGTAGAGCCTGGAAAGATTACTCTCTCACTTCCTTCTTTTGACATATTTATTCCATATTAAATTAAGGGAATTAACTGAGAATGTAAAGTGTCGATACTACAATTTGGTTGAATAAAGCGCGAGGTGTTATGCTTTGGCTAGTGGCTGCACATCAGCTGCCTGACAAAGTTGCAAAGCCGATGATGATTGACTGGGTGGGTGGTGCCATACTTGTAAAGACTTTATCCACGTCTGCCTCAAGCAACTCAAATCTTATGAACCACTTCACATCAACACATGCTAACATGTTACTATACTGAATATTTAATGCTGTGTTCACACCAGACGCGACTTGTATGGAATGACATTTGTTTCAATAATAATGAACGAAACTTTATAAAACTGAATGTAACTTTTTCAGAAACTATCAAAAATATGCCATTACAAAAGAAGAAAAACACAATGAAACTGAAAAAAATTAACTCAGTCGCACAAATTTAACAGGCTCTTCAAATATGCTTCATTCTTTGATAATGTTTTTCAAAGATTAGTTTTCGCTAATCAAGGATTTTGAATTCATTTGCCACAGATTCCGCTTACGTTTCGCAGTTTTTGTGTTTTGACACAAACCTCTCGTGGGGGCGGGGTTAACAGTGATCTACTCTGATTGGATAGTGAGCTTTTGATGGACAGGTGCTCTCTGACCGGGAAGTACAGATGCCACTCAGTGGCGTGCATATTGGGAAGCTCTCGTGATTGTGATTTGTATTACTTAATATGTAAATACTATTTGACCTTCGATCGTCTCAGTCTGTAAAGATGAGTTCTTGTCCTTCAAGGCAGCTTGACGTAAGCTTGTGTTACTGAATGACAATAATAACCCACAAAAAACTGTAGCACACTGTAACATGAAAAACTTGTATCGATGTTATTGGTTACTTCAGTAACACAAGCTTACTTCAAGCTGTCTTGAAGAACAAGCGGAGGAGGAAGATAATGCCGCTCCGTGTCTCTGTCTAGTTAGATAGTGTTCTGTTTATTGTGCAGTAACTTTAGGCATAATATACAGTTACAGTTTCCCTTTGTTTATTTTTACCCAAGTTTAAATTTGTTTGTCTTAATTTTGTACTTGAATTCTATTTTCAATATTTATTTTTATATGTTTTTATTTCTATGCATATAATATGGCAGGCTGCAATCTATTGAGTTCAAATAAATACAGCATTATCTAAAATACTTGTGTTTTTATTCTTCAATCAGTTAATATAAACATCTTATATATTATCTTATATATTAAAGATGTTATAGGAAGTAATGGCGTTATAGAACATTAAAAAATAACGTTACAGTTACTTTTACAATGTGGTAACTGAGTTACTAACTCAATTACATTTTGGTTATCATTAGTTAATGCAATGTGAATTAGCATGAACTAACCATGGATAACTGTCTTTTCATTAACATTAACAAAGGTTAATAAATACAGTAATAAATGTATTGTTTCATTAACTAATGGACCATTATTCTGTAACGGATATGCAGATCATCGATTCATGGGTTAAATTCAGGCATACAAATGAAACCCTTTTTGCACTAAATGCCTGGCCTGGAGCCAGCCTGGCTGGACTTAAATTATTTACGATACCCGTGCGAGCCACAAAGGAGATACGCAACCAACCAAATCTTGGTTCCAAAACCAAAACCTTTCTTAAAGTTCCTTACTTTTGTAAGTCCTTATTAATATGTATTTTTAATGTTTGTGTATTGCATAAAAATGGTTAATCCTGGGTAAATGGTTAAAATGCTGACTTATAAGTGGAAATGTTCTCCTCAGTCTAACTCTTTCTCAAATAGTCATGTTTATGTAACCCCCACACCTTGGCAGCTTCATAAACCTTTATGACCCCTGGGCAACATGACAGTAGAGAAGCCAAATCACTGGTTTCTTTTCCCAATGCATTCTAAACTATTACCTTTTTGTTTTTGTGTTTTCTAAATGTATTACGTATTTCTTTTTGGTACATTAGATGTTTCCCATATAAATTGGGACTGTCTGCAATTTATTAGCGTGTGTTAATCTTTAATGTGTGTAATTCTGCATTTGAATGTAACTTCGTGTTTCTATCAGTTATATATATGTACTGTTTGGTGTTCTTGTAATCGTCATGCTTTGACAGACCCATTTATCTAAAGCAAAGTAATGAAAAATTTATTATTCTGGAATTACGAACTTGCTAGAATATCCCTATTGAAATCTGACTAGGCCTTGGGCCGCGCTTTCCTTGAATTATAAGAAGTGATAACTTTATTGAAAATTGATAGGTCAATCTGGTTTGCTGGACAAACCACTGTTTGATTTGCAGTAATTTACAGTAAGATATATCACAATAATTGATATGAAGAATGGAATATTGACATATTAATGAGTAAATTACAGTGCCCTGTGATTAGTTATTGGTATAGGCAATTGAGCTATTTTTCATAATCAATAAATTTTATGTAACTGTCATCTCAGATATATATTAATCATATTCCTGATTAATTATTCAAATTCCCTATATATCATTTGAGTTAATTATTATGCACTACTCATTGTTGTTACAATTCTAAAGTGGTACTGAAAATCCTTTATTTGGTTGGTTAAACATGGGTAACATTTAGGGAAATACTTAGAAAAGGAAAATGAAAAATATACACTGCGGCAACTATAGTTGCTGGTGGGCTTAAATGGGTTAAATGGCTTGGAAAAGGAAAATCTGAATTAAATGTGTATCTCAGATATATTAAATCTTTAACAAAATAAAATAAATCAATATTTAACTCACCATAGACAGTGAGACTGAATCTCTTTCTCACACTGTTGCTCTGTAGTTGATAGAGTCCAGTGTGTTCAGTTCTGGTGTTTGAGATGATCAGAGATCCAGTTTGATGATCCAGCTTCAGTCTGTCTCTGAATCTCCCATCAAGAACATCATCATATACAGTGATCCTGCTGGTCATTACATTTATTTTAGCTATTAAAATGTTTTCAGATCCAAACTTCCACAAAATCAGATCATCATCCATTATTTCAGTGAGACCAGAGTATAGAGTGACTGAATCTCCCTCTGTCACTGACTCCGCTGCATCTAAATTAGCAAACACACCTGAAGAACAAAGTTTTTCACAAATTAAAAGTTAAATAATTTGATGGTGGCTTAACTAAAAGATAGTTTTTACTATTTAAAAGCCAAATTAAAAACAAACTGGAGAACAGCACAGACAATGCAATGAGCAATAAATTAACAGACAGACAAAAATGAGAAAACTGGAATGCTGGAGAAAAAAAAACACCATTTAGAAAGCTGAGCTCCATGAAACAACAAAATAGATAAAGAAATAAAAATGCATATAAAACAATTATAACTTACCGACTAGATGCCACAAACACAAGTGGATCAAAACAACATGAACCATTTTCTTCAAGATTACAACACTGGTCATTTCTGCATTTCTGATAACGGACTACTTCGACATGAACTAGTGTGCATTTAAATCGAGAAGCACTGGGCTGCAGGCTGCAGATCGAGGAACCTACTCTGATTGGTTCAATCGTCTTTCATACACAGCAAAATCTCCAGTGATAATTTAACACTCTAAGTGTGGAGTCTGTGGACTCATATAAACTCTGAAGCAGTGTTAAAAGTAAAACACTGAAGCAGAGTTGAAGTTAATGAGATAATTAAGAAATTAATTGGGTCATGATTGACCATTATTGAAGACACCTGATGTTAATAAGCAGACTCACCAAACGAGAAAGTCACCATTATAGTGGTCAGTGTTTGATTTGGTTGGGATCTTGAACCTTCAGATGTTTACTTTAGACTTTGTGTTGCTGTGGTAGCATAATTATAACATACAGACCAGAGCAAAGGCAATCATGTGTGCTATTGATTGTGGTTTGAACTAATTGTCATGTAGTGATCTGAATGCGTGAGTTCAGGTTTAATTAATGTATACATAAATTAAGTGAAAAAAAAGATAGCAATCCATCATTTTTGGCACAATATGACATGTTTTTAAAAGTTAGTTCTACAAAAAGAAAAAAATGATTAGTTTAGAAACACAGACATCAAGAATCAGCGTGAGCATCACAACAATGGTGACCATCAAAAAAGCATGTTGTAGCCAATAAAAACTCATCCATGGCTCCCATCATGCATTGCGGCATGAATAAATTATAAGCTGAACTGTCTTTTTAAGTTTTTATTCTAACTATATTTTATTTTTGCTGTTTTTATGTGAATTTTTAATATCTAGTTTTGTGATGTTCAGAGCAGATCTGTTAATCTGGATATGCTGTTTGTTACCGTTGTTGAGATTCATACGCTGATTCTTGTTATCTGTGTGTGCCTAAAATAAAGACTCTTTAATTTAAAAAAAATAAAAAATCAGAATCACTTGCAAGAGATGGCTACAAAATGAATAGAAAATGCAGACGCTTTCATTGTGGAATCAAAGCTGTTACAATCAATAGTGGACGTTTTATTTAGAGAAAACACTGTAAATTAGTTCAGTAACACAGGTCAAACAACGATTACATAAAACATAATCATCACCACCCAATGACTTTTGCTCTTGACTTGCAAAACAAATTTTTAAAGTAAAAAGCCACAAGCCAAGATCCCAACTAAAGAAAACACTGACCACTATAATGGTGACACACAAATTGTGATTTTTCTCGGTTGGTGATTATGTTTGTTAACATCAGGTGTCTTCAATAATTCTCAATCATAACTCAATTAATTTTTTAATTATCTCATTAACTTCAACTCTGCTTCAGTGTTTTACTTTTAACACTTCTTCAGAGTTTATAGGAGTCCACAGACTCCACACTCAGAGTGTTAAATTAACACTGGAGATTTTGCTGTGTAGACTTACATGATAGGAAATGTGTGCGTAGTTGGTGTAGGACGGAGAATGCTGTTTAAAAAGCTAAAAACACTGTACAGTTTTATAAAGCCTTCATAATGCACAAAAGAAGAAAAAAAAAAACATTGGCCTATAAATTGCCATGTCCCTGAAATAATTGTTTTGTTAAATTAAGCTGATATTTAGGCTAACATACGAATATATTAAATTAATTGGGTTTATTATCCACAGTAAGATGATCAGGTCTTCAGATAGAAGAATGAATTATGAATTATGAATTAAATAATTTTACTACATTGCAAAACATAGACTTTTTCTCCCCTTTATTTCAGGAAAATATGCTGCTCCTCGTTATTTGAAAGTGAAGAAATCGATAAACTTTTATTTCTATCGGCCAGTGATGATTCTGAAAGGACATTCCTGTAAACCGTAACTATAGTAACGATCACAATTTCATGATAATTGTGCTCTTATTTTAGTGCAGTCTCACAGCCACTGTCAAATATTGAGATAAACTTTATAAAGTATCATCTATTTATATTAAATTGGTATCTTCTCCGATTTCCATTTTGTGACCATTGAGACGATTCTTTTCAATCAGCTGGAATGATTCCGGACATTCTTTGTTTAATGTGGCTTAATGCATTAAAACAGTGTTTTTAAAAGACCAATCTCAGTAAACAAATTAATAATAAAGCATCCTATTCACTGACAGGCAGATGAGTCCAGAATAAGAATGCAATGTGTTTATTTACGTGTTGAGCGTTTTCCTCCCATAGAAAACCATTAGACTAAAAGGAAAACGCGTAATGTGGCTTAATGCATTAAAAAGTGTTTTAAAAAGACCAAACTCAGTAAACATTATTAATAACACATTTTATATACAGACAAGCAGGTTATGGGTGGAAATTAAATGCTTTGTGTTCGTATTCTGTGCTCATATCTGCTTGTCTGTAAATAGAATGCTTTATTAATAATTTGTTTACTGAGTTTGGTCTTTTTAAAACACTGTTTTAATGCATAAAGTCACGTTAAGCGTGCTTTTAGAATGTCCCAATCATTTATTTGTGAATTCGACTAGTCCAGAAGATTAAACTTGCAGCAGCTAACATCTCTTGATTCAATAAATCAGACATGACTCAAGTTAACAATAAAAAATTGCATTATAGTAAAGGCTTTGTAAAACTGTACAACGTTTTTTGCCTTTTAAACAGCATTCTCCATCCTACACCAACTACGCACACATTTCCTATCATGTAAGTCTTTGAAAAACGATTGAACCAATCAGAGTAGGGTGTACTTGTTTAAATCCAGCCCTAAATGGGAATTAACCACTCTTCTGCTCTCTTCTGCACTCAAGCTGTGAGCATATATATTACAGCCACAGTATATTCACTGAAACTATATATTATATTATATTATATTATATTATATTATATTATATTATATTATATTATATTATACCCCTGCTGCCAGTAAATTACTGTTATTTAACGGCACAATTTTTTACTGTGTGGGTTTGGGTAAGTTGATGAGATTTGAGTAAGTGGATAAGATGCACCATGAACATCTGATGGAATCAGATTCAAAACCATGTGAAATAAATCATTTAAAAACAAATTTAATAATTTCCTTTTACAGACAGTTATATTTACTTTCTTAAAGTTAACTTTAACAACATGAAAACAACCAAATGAAGTTTAAATTTCAATATGTAATTATTTGCATTTCTGAAACAATATGTTGAACACCAAAGTTGTAGCCTTTCTAAAAAAAGACTAAACAGAGAGTTTGTTGGTCAATAGTGATTACAGGTGGAAATATATTTTTTATATATTTGTATTTGTTTTCATAGCAATATCTGGCAACACTGTCAAAACTTAAACTGGTAATCAAAAGAGCCCACAGACATGTTATTGCTGACAGGATACCACATCCGGTAAGGCAAACACAGAAAAGAAAAAAACATCACACATTGTGATATTATCTGTCAGAAACATTATCAACGCTATCAAAACAGTAGCATGTAACACTTGTGCAGAGATCTGTAGAACAAGAATGTTGTTTTGGGACACAATGCATCCCTATAAAAAAGAGAGGTATCAATTAAATATATAGTAGAATCAGGATTAAACAAACAAATTTGATAGTTAATTAAATAAATAAAGCAAAGGAATAGGCGAACACAAAAGCTTTTTTTTTTTCTTTTTTTTCTTTTTGTCATGGGAGCTAAACAAAGCAACCAGAAATAGAGCTTGGGTGAACATGAAATAAAATTAACATTAAAATAAAACATGAATAGAGACAGGACAAACATTCAGAAAAAGAAGAATGTCAGAAACAAATAAGGCTGTTTGCGCAGATTCTTTGCATGATGAAGGCACCTCCATTTGAGCACGTGAAGATGACGCAGAAGGGCACTTCAAGAAAGTTGTTTGGTTCCCTACATTTTTTAACCCTTCAAAGCTCTCAATCTGGTGGATAAACCCTTTGAGGGATTAGAGCATACCAGGCTTGTTCTCAAGATCCACAAGTACAGAGTACTCATGAAATTGCCCAGATGTGTCCTTGATATCGAGAATGCATCAAGTGCAAAGTCAGTTTCTATACATACATATACATGCACTAACATTTGTATAGCATTTATGTACAAATAAAAAAGTTCCTGTGCAAAACTAAACTTGTAGTTAGGCACTGGTTTGGTATAACAAAGTCATTTTCATTCTGTGCAGGGCACCACCACCCCTCTCGAATCAATGTAAATGGTACGACCCTCAGTTCAGGTGCTTCAGCTGCGGACCAGCGGTGAATCAGTTAATAAGACAGGAGCATAGACAGTAAAATAAGACAGGAGCTGGAGTTAGCCGTGATATGAACTAGGAAGACAGGGGAAGAGTCATGTCTTTCCTTACGAAAGGAAAATCAGGGCCTCAAAAACGAAAAGAAACGAAGATTAAAAAGAGAAAGGCAAATGAGGGCAAGCAGTTGCTCACTCAGTTTTTTGAAAAGAAAGGTGAGCTCCAAATGCATAATCGAGCATTGACATTGTTTTAACATAAATATCTACTCTTGGAGGAGTTCTCCCCAGAGTCAGAAGTTTACATGAAAACACTGTATATTTCCCTCCATTGTCAAAATCTAACACCCGCGAACACACGTCGTTAGCGCCTATTTTACCGCATTGTTATGCAAATTAGCTCGCACACGCTCAGGATTGTTATCAGTTTAATGCACATCTTAATGAATGAAAATTACTTATTTTAAAACGTAAAGACTGAATGTCTAGTTTGGTGGTTAGTGTACCCTGTGATTCTATAGTCTGCATTTATTTTAAACAGACAAGTAATCAGCAATTAACTTGTACTTAGCCTACACTTTAAAAAAGGTATTATGACAATAAATGATATTTTCGCAACCATTTGAAGCCATATATTTCATTTTCAGACCCTGCAGCAGCAGGCCCCTCATCATGGCCAGGTGAAAGCAGTAACAGTGAGGTGGATGTGACAGTGAGACAAGGTGAGCTTTTAGCGGAATTGCCTGTTTTAACACTTAGTAATTAGTAATTAAGTGTTAAGAGGAAATAAGCAAAATGGGTACATTGTTATTGTACACATTTAAACTTTAAAGGGGCAGTTCACCCAAAAATGAAAATTCTGTCATCATTTACTCTCCCTCAAGTTGTTCCAAACCTGTATGGTTTCCTTTCTCCTGCTAAAAACAAAAGAAGATAATTTAAAGAAGGTTGGCAATTAAACAGTTGCTGGTCCTCATTGACTTCCATAGTATTTTTTTTCAATGGGGTCAATGGGGTCCATCAGTCGTTTGGTTACCGACTTTCTTCAAAATATCCCACCCATTGATATCAATATGGTATTTGGTACGGGGGCCCAGCAAGATGGTTTGTACCCAGGGCCCAAAATTTGGTGCTACGCCCCTGGAGAGAGGTAATGGGCTATGCCAGGCTCTGTGGAGAGGGTGACAAAAGGATTGTGAGGTTTGTGAAACATGAAATGTGGGGTGGATCCGATACTCAGGGGGAATGTGTAGTTTGAAGGTGACTGGGCTGATCTGCTCTGCAATGGTGAATGGGCCAATGAATCTGGGACTCAGTTTGCTGCACCGTAGACGCAGGCGGATGTCTCGGGTTGACAGCCAGACCTTCTGTCCTGGTTGGTATGCTGAGGCTTCAGAGCAGCAAAAGGTCGGCTGTCATCCTGCGTCTATGTAGGGCCCATTGTAACTGATGGTGGGCCGCGTGCCAGACCCTCTCGCTCTCTCGGAGCCAGTAGTCGACAGATGGTACGTTGGAGGGTTCACCTGACCATGGGAAGAGTGGTGGTTGGTAGCCAAGCACGCACTGGAACGGGGTGAGTCCGATGGAAGGTTGATGTAGGGAGTTCTGTGCGTACACGGCCCACCCTAGGAACTGGTTCCAAGAGTCCTGGTGGCCATGGCAGAAGGTATGGAGGAAGCAGCCAATCTGCCTCTCCATCTGCCCATTGGACTGAGGGTGGTATCCAGACGACAGGCTGACAGCCACACCTAGGAGGGACTGGAAAGCCCTCCAAACTCAGGAGATGAATTGGGGGCCTCTGTCGGAGGCGATGTCCTGAGGGATGCCAAAGTATCGGAAGACATGGTTAAACATCATTAGGCGGTCTCCATGGCCATGGGCAGTCCTTTCAGGGGAATAAGACGACAAGATTTAGAGAATCTATCAACAATTACGACAATGCATGTATGATTATCTGAGAATGGTAGGACAGTGATGAAGTCCACCCCTAGGTGCAACCATGGGTGATTAGGAACGGGCAGAGGGAGGAGTTTGCCAGATGATAGGTGATGTGGGCTCTTCGAGATGGTGCATTCCTTACATCCTTGCACTTAACTTTTGATGTCAGAAGCCATGTTGGGCCACCAGAAGAGTTTCCTCAGCAGCAAGAGGGTTTCATTGACCCCAGGGTGGCCAGTGCCAAGTGATGTGTGAGCTGAGTGGATGAGTGGAATGCGCCATGTCCTGGTGATGTACTGCAAGCCCAGTGGACAAGCCGGTGGGGCGTGGTGGAGGAATTGGAGGAGGGCAGAGTTTTGGCTTACCAGGTGATGGGGCTGACGATGACCTTTTCAGGGAGTATGGTTTCGGGTTCCTCCAGGTTTTCTTTGGGAGTGTAACAATGCAATAAAGCATCAGCTTTGACATTTTTGGCCCATGAAGGCCTCCTTAAGGGAATTAAATGCCTCAGTGGCGGCTGGGGTCCAGGACAGAGACTTGGGCTTGTTGCGGAGAAAACTGGTGAGTGGGTAGGTGATGGAGCTGTAATCTTAAATGAATCTGCAGTAGAAATTGACAAAGCCGAGGTATCACTGGAGTTCTTTTTTACGATGGTAGGAGTGGGTCAGTTCCCGGATGGCGTCCACCTTCCCCTCGTCCATCCCGATGCCACTGCTCTCGTAATATCCAAGGACATATCCGAGGGCTGACAGAAGGGGAACTTTTCTGCTTTGAGATACAGCTGGAATGCCCTCAGGCATTGCAGGACCTCCGCAGCATGGTGGCGATGTTCCGCTAGGCTCAGGGTGTAGATGAGGATATCATCAATGTATACATCACCATGAATACATCTTCTACTCAAGGCTTTACCAGTTATAGAATGGACCTTGTAGGCTGACAGCATTGTCATGGTAGTGAGATTGAGCTGCCGGCAGAGGGTGCCAGAGATTAAGTTGCTGGCATACCCAGAATTGTGGAGTGCGAAAACTGGAAGAGAGATCTTCTTGTTCTTTGTGCTTATTTGGCGGTTCACATTCTTAAAAAGAGCATTACCGCCATGGAAGAGAGATGTCGGCGGCAGTAAGTGTCACTATAGTGGTGAGTGAGTTTCATTTGATACTTCGAAGGGAAAATGGTAAATGGTAAATGGACTGCATTTATATAGCGCTTTCAACAGACCCATGTCCATCCAAAGCGCTTTACAAGTTGCCTCACATTCACCCACTCACACACTCATTCATACACCGACGGCGGTGCCAGCCATGCAAGACGCTATCCAGCTCGTCAGGAGCAGCTGGGATTAGGCATCTTGCTCAAAGACACCTCGACACTTGGTCAGATGGAGCTGGGGATTGTACCACCAACCTTGCGGTTTGTAGACAACCTACATGAACCACTGAGCCACTGCTGCCAAACAGCCAAAACAATGGCACTTACCATGGCACGAGGGGGTCGGACGGGGCATAAAGAGATGGTATGCCCCGGGGATCCACAATAGAGACAGAGATTATGGGCCAGCCATCTTTGCCGTTCTGCAGCAGAAAGTCTGTTGGAATCTACTTGCATGGGCTCACTGGCTGGTTCTGGGAGCTGACAGTCTCTGGATGGCAGAGGGGTGAGTTGGTATACAACTGGCCCTGGTGCTCTTCGTCACACAACTGCATACGTGTAGCGAAGTGGATGGAGAGTTGGATGAAGCGTTCAATCCCGATGATGTCCTCGTATGCAGCGAGATGCAACCGCACTCAAGGATCCAATCCTTGATGGTAGGTGGTCAGCAAGGCTTGCTCATCCCATCCACTAGTGGCCGCGAGAGTCCTAAATTTAAGAGCATATTAATTCACAGGCATTTCTCCTTGTTTTAAATTATAGAGTTTCTCACCAATGGATGAATCCCAGGCAGGTCTGCAGAAAACCTCCCGGAAGTGATCAACGAAGCTATAATAGGACTGGAATTATTTTGGGTCCAAATGGAAACAGCCCACTGAAGTGCTTTACCTTGCAGCTGGGAGAATAAGAAGTCTACCTTTGATCTCTCTGTGGGGTACAAGTGTGGTTACATCTCCAGGACCAGCGAGCATTGGAGTAGGAATCCGCTGCAATGGTCCAGTCTTCTGTTACGGTAATTAGGGACAGGAGACTGGAATAACAGGAGAACATGGTTTATTGAGGCACAAGCAGAGGAGCAGGTAGTGAATGGTGAGCAATGGGTGAGGGTATGGCGCTGGAGGTTGGAGTGATTAGTTATTCCGGAGGGTAGTAACACAAGACAATGGAGACAGATGACACAAACACACACGATGGAGACAGGAAGAAGCTGGAGATCGCTGGAGAGAGGTAAGCAGGGTAAATGGTTAGTCCTTCAGAGTATGCAGGTCGGTACTGATCTAGTTGCGAATGAGACCGGATGGTGACTGAGTGTGTGTGTGTGTGTGACTTTTCTAGGAGGGCTTGATTGCAGGTGGGTGTGATTAGTATTCCGGTGAGGGTGTGCACTGTGATTGGTTGGTGTTGGAGCCTGGCGTGTCTGGCGTGTGTGACGTACTTCCAGCTATAACTTAATATTGAAAAGACATGGTTTTATGTTTGCGGTCCTCCTTTCTGTCTCTCACTCATAGCAATCTAAGGTTGGAGGGGTGTGTTTAAGGATATTCAGCCCAATCCATCAAACTGACGTCATCAGAAAAGGAATGCCATTCCAGAGTGCAAGTAAATGTTCAGATTTTGATTAAGGACAAACTTTTATTTTTCAACTGATTCACTGATTTTACATCAAAACTAGCAATGTGCGCTAGTAAAGTAAATAAAGTCAATTTTAATTTAATGTAGACTTTAATGCTCTTTAATGCTTAATGCCATATGGTGTAAATGCATGAATGCAAAAATGAAACCAAATTTTTAAAATACATTTTCAGTCATTTCATAAATGATTAATTGACATTTTCTCTATTTTCTTTTTATTTTTTTTATTTTTTTGCAGTTTACTAAATTATGACTTAATGAATTATCATTTAAATAAAAAAAAAAATCCTTTGTTTTTAATCTTACAATTTGCGCTATGGGCTGTACCATTAGCACAGGGTTGTGGTCGCATACTGTTTCACAAACGCTTAACGTGGCTTATATATCCTACTAAAAATGTGACACTGGAGGACACACTTTATTAATAATAAACATACAGGCTTATATTTACAGACAAGCAGAATAACCCAGAACATAAAAGTAAATTGGACTAAATTGCACGTTAAGTATTTTGTGCCCCATTGAAAACCTAAAGAAAATATGTGGCTCACTGGATGAAGACAGTGGTTTAAAGGGGGGGGTGAAATACTCCTTCCTGTTTGTCACAAGTTTCGGAAAGTTTTTTTTTCGAGTATGGCTCTGTGTGACGTTAGATGGAGTGGAATTTCCTTATATGGATCCTAAGGGCACTTCTGCCGGAAGAGCGCGCGCTCCCGTATAGCAGAGCACTGAGAGGCTGAGCACAGACATTCACTGATCAGAGCGAGAGCGTCGCGAAAAGTCACAAAAGAAGTGTGTTTTTGGTTGCCAGGGCAAGACAACCCTGCACAGAGTACCAAAGAAAAAACAGCATTAAGGGACCAGTGGATGGAGTTTATTTTTAAAGAGCATCAACGGAGTTGTGCAAGTGTTTTTGTTTGTTCCTTGCATTTTGAAGATGCTTGTTTTACAAACGAGGCCCAGTTTGACGTCGGATTTGCACATTGTTTATTTCTTAAGGATAATGCAGTCCCAATGGAAAAGGGACACGATCGTGTGTTGGAACCACATGCGGTGAGTAAAACTGCTTCAAATATCTCTGTGTTGTTAACTTAGCAATCGGCGCTTAAGCACATCAAGTAAACAACATGCGATGTTGTCATCAAACTGCACTTTCCACATGTACAGCTTAAAAAAAAAAAAAAAAAAAGACGACATAAAGTAGAACTTAGTCATTTTCCAAAACCGCTAAGCAAATATATACAGTTTCAGTACATACCACATAGAGACTTCGTTGCTGATGCTGCTCTTGTTAGATTTCAGCCTCTGGATCTGATTCTGGATCATAAATATACGCTGAATCTGACTGTAAGCCATGGTTTGTTTTGGACGCTCTCAACACAAAAGCCTACTGGCGCTCGTGATTCTTTAGCTCCGCCCACACGTCACGCCTCCAGCCAGTCGTGTTTTTCTGGGAAAAATCAGTACGGACTATCTTTCTATTATGAATATAATAAAACTAAAGAATTTTTGGAGTTATCAAGGATGCAGTAGTACTCTATAGGTACTCAAGATTAACAGGATATTGAGTGAAAATGAGCATTTCACCCCCCCTTTAAGTTAAAAAGCCCAAACTCTGTATATTTATTAATACAATATATTAATAATGTAGCATATGTTACAGGAAAGCAGATGAGAATATGAACATGCTGTTATCCTCCCTTTGTTTTAATGGAAGAAGACGGTGTAAAAGTATGGCCAAATTTGGTATACACATTATTGTTGCAAACTATATTGCCTAGCCTACTGGGAAGCAGATGTTACCTGAATATGAAGGCATGTTTATGAATAAATATTTAGCCTACATCTCTGATGGTTATATGTGTGTGTGTGGAATAGTTTTCTAAGGGAAGAAAATGCTTCATGTGAAAATTTGCACATTGCATTCATATTCTGACATTTAACATGCAATTTAGCGCAATTTGCTTCCATATTCTGGGCTATTCTGGTTCTCTCTTAAAGGTCCCGTTCTTTGTGATCCCATGTTTTAAACTTTAGTTAGTGTGTAATGTTGTTGTTAGAGTATAAATAATATCTAAATTAAATAATAATAATATCTAAATATAATATAAAATTCTAAAGCTCAAAGTTCAATGCCAAGCAATAAATTTTATATAACAGAATTCGCCTACAAAAAACGACCTGTTTGGACTACATCCCTCTAGTTCCTGCAGTAATGACATCACTAAAACAGCTTTTTGACTAACCTCCACCCACATCAATACACAAAAAGGGGGGTGTGGTCTTGTTGCGCTCTGACAGAGAAGAGGAAGAGCTGCGTTTGTGTTTGTCGCTATGTCGTCGAAACGCTGTTATTTTCATCTCGGAGTCCAATCATCTTTGTTTGGGCTTCCCAGGGACGCTGTACTTGGAGATCAATGGTTACAATTTATGTTTAACTCGGTTCCCGAAAATTAAAATCCACATGTAAAACAATGTGCAGCACATTTTGCTGAGGACAGCTTGCTGAGGACAACTTCTTCAATCTCAATCAGTTTAATGCTGGATTCGCACAAAGATTATTCTTCAAAGATGGAGCAGTTCCCTCATTGTCTGTTTATGGACCACAACCGGTAAGTGTATTTTATTATTTAAGTTGGTGCGTTTAACAGTTTCTATAACTTTACACAAAGGGCAACGCTGTTTAGCTTTGTTAACTAGATGTTAGGGCTGTGAAAAAAAAAAAAAATGAATGCGATTTTCATGCGCTTCTCATCAGTAAAAACGCTCCAGTGATTATAAGTACATCTCCAGCACATGCTCCTGCCCACTTGCTTCTCAAAACTAGCCCAATCATGTTCCCAGGAGGGGAGAAGGGTCTGGCTGCAGACCATGGGCGAGTGGAGCTCCACTCTCAAACCGGAAGTACGTCACCTCCACTTGAAAACATCAAGATGGCGTCGCCGGGAGTACTTCAAACTTAAAATCAGGTAATTTTATCTCTACATCGCTAAAATGGTGAACTGACGCTGTTGTAACGTGCAGTGTAATAAAAACGCACAGGGCTTACGTGAAATTACTCACAAAAGGATTAATAAACACTATGGATTTATAGATTTATATCGCGAGCAATGTCAATGTCAATCCTGTAATGAAGAGACTTTGCAAATATCTTTAGTTCATTCTTCCATCCGCTGAAGTGAGGTTTAACCTTTAAAAAATTTACATCTATGAATCTAGTATTTGCACAAAGTAATTAAGTTATTTATCAAAAAGTCTAGGATCTTTTCCTTCAACAATACTCCAACCTTAACTGAGATCACAGTCAAAGGGTGTATTGATATCTCTTTGAAATGAAGTCAGTTTTGAAATTCCAGCCAAAAAGTCTGTACAGATTCACATTGGAAAAACATATGATCTACAGTTTCAATATCTTTCTCACAGAACCCGCATGAATTGTTCTCCCAATTAAATCTTTCTTGTAGGAAGTTATTAGATGGATAAATGTCCTTTAGGATTTTAAATGTTACTTCTTTGGCTTTAGGAAAACTGGATAAGTAAAATAACACTTCCTTATTTTCTTTGCCTCTTCTTCACTAAATTCTTGAAGAACATACTTTCTTTTCAGTTGACTGGGGAAGTACAGTTTGGATAATACATTTCTGAAAAACTTATTTGTTAATTGTTTGCTCTTTAAATTTTTACCTTCAGTACATGATGGATAGCATAGGTGTAAAATAATGTAGTAAATAATGAAAGGACACGATTGTTTTGTATGTGTATGCCTTTAGCATTTGTTATATAATGTTAAAAAGGTCATATGAGGTGGTTGTTTTCATATTTAATTTTTCATTCACTTCCAGGGATAGGATTGGCATGGAAGATGCAGCACTCTTTACATTTTAAATTTATGTTGCCACCCTAGAAGTCAAAGTCTTTTTACATGTGACATTAACATGTACATATTTTTCTCTATTTTGTTGTTCTGTTATTCTATTGTTTGACTTTTTTTTTGTTTCAGATCAAATGTATATCAAGTGTTATCCATCCTTGATAACACCTCCACAAATAGAGACTGGAACTTCTGAGCACCATCACCTTGTCTGCTTTGGGACTGTCATAGGAGAATGATGCAGTACTATTCTGTGTTGAATTTACAAAACGTCAGTACACAGACATAGTTTTGTTCCAGTTTTGCTGTGCTCATGTCTTCTTTGTGTCCCCAGCCCAGCAATCAGATGCATCAGAACAACAAATCACAACTGTGGTGGAACAGGCACCTTCAGCAACAAGTAAATTGCTTTAACTTTAATGATAATGAAATGTCAGTATTGTAATTAAACTTGACCCATCTGACGTAATTGTTCATGCCAGAGATTTAACAACACTGTCAGTCAGGAGCATATTTAACAGGAGCCACACTCAACTGGCTTGATGGTGACTTCAGTAAGTGTGGTTGACCCTCTTGTTTTTGTGGCTATAATAATTAGGCTAAGTAATCTCACTCTCTTCCATTTCCCTAACATGAAACTTTTGACTGAAACATGAAAATGGTACTTAACCGGTGCAGTGAAGATATTTAAAGAAACACTATCACTATCTAAAGTACAGAAAGCCTTACATCATCTCTAGGTGCAGTCACCTACAGCGCAGCCAGCTTCACAAAGACTGTGGGGCTGGTCACCAGGAAAATGGACAACAGGGAGTGCTTTTGGGGTTTTACTCCTCAAATGATCACCCTGGCTACTGTAGCTGGGATTGCTTCACAGACGATGGAGGTCTTGAAGAGTAAAGTGTGCGTGCGTGCGCACACATTGTGTTTTTACTGTAACAATTATGGTCACTTGCAGTTAATTTGTTTTTAGTGTAGTGTAAGATGTGTTAATTATTATTATTATTACTCAAAAACCATTAAAACTTCTAAATTGTGGAAGTTATTCTTCATTATGTTACTGTGGTTATTTTGTATATGTTATTATTTCGATTAAAATACAAAATTCAACACACAAATTCTGGTTGAGGTATTATTTTAATAATTTATTTAATATTTCATTATTTTTTCACTGCTAAATATTACAAACATAGGGTTAACTTTCTAAAATGTATGGAATGTTACATTGTCAGTTGTACATTGGTAAAACAAACATGAACAAAAGGCAGAAGCCCTAAAAATATGGATTGTGGATGTCGGTAGTGCAAATTGCTGAGGGGAAATAAAAAAAAAATTGCTGTCGTGTCATAAACCGTGAAAGATTAGTATATTATTATTTTTATTATTTCTACTAGGTAAAAGTAACAACGATAAAAGTACAGAACATATGAACATTACGTACAAAGAGGTGACATAACTTGCAAAGCACCCCTTATACATTTATATAACAAGTAATAATATAAAACGAAAGTTTGGTGGAGTTGACGTATTTTCGCTCTTGAATGGAGCTCCACTCGCCGCCATGGAGGTGACGTAATTCTACGGAAAGTGTTGCCCGGTCCAACATGGCGGCCGCATCATTAGTGGAGGCGACGTAATTCCACGGAAAGTATGGCCCGGTCCAACATGGCGGCGGCGTCGCTAGTGGAGGTGACGTATTTCCGCTCTTGAGTGGAGCTCCACTCGCCCATATGTCTGCAGCCAGACCCTCTTGCAGGAGGGCAGCGCGTGCTCAGCTGCTGTCGAATCACAACACAGGAACCGCTGGCCCAATCAGAACTCGTTACGTATTTCTGAAGGAGGGACTTTATAGAACAAGGAAGACATCAGCCTGTTTTTATGACAGTGAAAACAGCAGTACAAAGATAGGTGAATTGTGTGAAAAATATTGTGTTTTTTTTTTACACGCGAAACATGAACACATGTTATTTTGCACACTGTAAACACAATCAAAGCTTCAAAAAAGCATGAAAACGTGACCTTTAATACAGTAGTAGCCTATATGTTTATTATTAATAAGGTGTGTCCTCCAATGTCACTT
This sequence comes from Carassius auratus, assembly GCF_003368295.1. Classification (NCBI taxonomy): domain Eukaryota; kingdom Metazoa; phylum Chordata; class Actinopteri; order Cypriniformes; family Cyprinidae; genus Carassius; species Carassius auratus. The sequence goes on from NC_039264.1 coordinate 31,754,634, forward strand.
TTTAGTAGGATACATTAAGACACAATTTCACCATATTGTATGAAAATTGAATTGTTAAGTGTTACACAGACTGTGAAACAATGCAACTTTGCCATAAAACCAAGAAGAAAAATCAAAGGGAAATCATGCATTTGTGGTTTCCCCCTCCGCTGAGACAGGAAAAAGAAAGTAGGCTAACCATTACAGCTAAGCAAAACAACTGCTCCGTATCTGCAAGAGACTATCTCTAAGACATCAGCAGTTAAAATGATGAGAAGCGATACAGTGCTCATTCTCTTCACTTTTCTCGTTTTTGGCAAGACATCAATTTGTGTCTGTGATCGCTTAACTCTTATTAAAGCATTTAGGCCTATATCTGTCATTTCTTAATCGGTGTTCAAATGAAACATGTAGTTCAGTGAAGGTGGTATAATTAACTGTGAATTTGTCATTTGCTCATTCAAATGCACAACTAATAAAAATGGATCGCTTTTCAGCATAATTTTTTTTTATATATATACAAGGACTATAGGCAAAATTATGGTGGGTATTAATGTATTTATTATTTAATATAAATTGTTTGATTTAGAAATTTAGGCTAATTTGCTTCTATGCCTTGTCTTGTTATTAAACCTATACAGCAATGCTTTGCATCTATATTTTAATTACAATACATAAGTTAAGAGGCTGTTTTCTCAAAAAAAATTTTTTTTTTTTTGCTCTCTCATGTACTGTATTGAGTCAGAGATCTCCACTTAAACAGCAATTACATACACCAAACTTTACAGCTAAGAATCCTCCCTTTGTTTTAATGGAAGACGATGGTGTTAAAGTATGGCAAATTTTGGTATAAACCTTATTAATGTTGCGAACTATATTGCCTGGCCTACTGGGAAGCAGATGTGACCGGAATATGAACGCAACACGCAAAGTCTCAAGTTAAGCCTTTTCCTCCCTATGACACCCATTATATGAAAACTTTTAATATGGTTTAATGCATTGAGACAGTGGTTCCCAATCCTGGGCCTGGAGAAGCCCCAACATTGCAAATTTGAGATGTGTCCCTATTCAAACACACCTGATTCAACTCATCAGCTCATCAGTGAAGACTCCAAGACCTCAAATGTGTGTGCACAATAATGTGTCAGCTGCCGCCAAGTTGCATAATTTGTGGTAATGATGCTGAAAAAAACTATATGCAAATATTTTAGAAAATGTAGCTTTTACAGTTCTATCATTACACAGAGAGATACGTAGACAGATTTCCGCAGCTGATGCTTTTTGAGTAAATCTTTATCCTACCTCTCCGTTGGTTATATGTGTGTGTATGGAATAGTTTTCAAAGGGAGGAAATTTCTTTATGTGAAACTTCTTATTCTGACATTTAACATGCAATTTAGTGCAATTTGCTTCCATACTCTGGGCTATTCTGCTTGTCTAAATACAGTAGTAGCCTATATGTTTATTATTCATAAGTTGTGTCCTCCAACGTCAATGTTTTATTAGTATACAAGCACTTTAAGCATTTGTAAAACATTCAGAGGACATACCCATGTTCTAATGGTATAGCCCACAGTGCAAATCGTTAGAATTTATTTAAAAAAAAATTATAAATTGCAAAAAATATTTATTAAATATTAAATATTTTATTCAAATTACCATTTCTTATTTCACAATTTAGCAAACTGAAAAAATAAAAGAAAATGACAATTATTACTTTTTTGAAGTAACTGAAAAAAAGAAAAAAATGAATATTTGGTTACATTTTTGCATTTGCACCATATGGTCTGAAAACTGAATTGTGAAGCATTACACAGACCAAGAAACAATGCAACTTGCCATAAAACCAAGAAGAAAAAGAAACAAAGTCAAATGATGCATTTGAGGTGTTTCCCCCCATCCGCTGAGACAGGAAAAAGAAAGTAGGCTAATCATTACAGACTCTAGTACAGCAAAGCAAAACGACTGCTCCGTATCTGCAAGAGACTATCTTCAAGACATCAGAAGTTAAAATGATGAGAAGCGATACAGTGCTCACTCTGATCGCTTTTCTCATTTTTGGTAAGTCATCAATTTGTGTCTGTATTTTCAATCTTTAACGTTTTCCGTCATGAGAAATGACGCGTTTCCAAATCTTTTCACCAACATTTCAAAATATTGTCTTTTATTTTATTCAGGACATGTTTTAAACATCAGTATAATTTATAAATAAAATGGTTTTGCTCATAAGCCTATATAAATCCTCTTTATATATCGTGGATGATTTTTCTTTGTTCTTCCTGTTTTGGACTGTAGAAATGGCGGACGAAAGCAACACAGTTTCTTTAAAACGCTTGTGATCGCTTAACTCTTATTAAAGCAAGTAGGCCTATATCTGTCAATTCTTAATCGGTGTTCAAATGAAACATGTAGTTCGGTGAATGTGGTATAATTAATTGTGAATTTGTCATTTGCCCATTCAAATGCACTACGAATATAAATAACAATGCATCGCTTTTATGGCCTACACTAATATCGGCCTATTGCTGTATCAAAATAATTCTAAACACATACAGCCTAATTTTTTATTATTATTATTATTATTATTATTATTATTTTATATACAAGCACTATAGGCAAAACCATTGATATTTATCTATGTATTTATTATTATTTATGTGCACTGGTTGATTTAAAAATTTAGGCTAATTAGCTTATATGCCTTGTCTTGTTATTAAACCTATACAACAATACGTAGCATCTATATTTTAATTACAATACATTACAAAAGTAGTTAAGAGGCTGTTTCTCAAAATGAGTATTTTTTTTTTTTTGTTCTCACATGTATTGAGTCAGAGATCTCCACTTAAGCAGCAATTACATACACCAAATATTACAGCTATGAATTCTCCATTTTTAAAAGAATTTAAAATTTAAATGTATTTAAATTAGTGCACATTAAAAAAGTAAAGAAATAGTGGTTGAATATTAATTAGAATAATAATTTACTAATTTGCATATTCAAACATAACATAGCATATTTAACATATGACAATGACCAATCATATCTATCTATCTATCTATCTATCTATCTATCTATCTATCTATCTATCTATCTATCTATCTATCTATCTATCTATCTATCTATCTATCTATCTATCTATCTATCTATCTATATATATGTATGCTTTATATAGTTTATACCATTTTTAGATATGAGGTTGTCCCCAAAAGAAGGTTTTAGGATTTGTCAGATTTCTCAACATATTGTTAATATTTTTTTATTTGTGGGTCCTTTCTTTTTGTTTTGTTGTTGTTTATGCATTATTATATACTATGCTGATTATTACATTATATTTCTATGCATTTGGTCGACAAAATATAGGTGCAATGTGTAGATGAGTGCACACACACACTAGTAACTGCTAATTTGTGTTTGCAGGGATGTTTTGTCACACTGATGCAGTGATGTCATTATCAGTGCTGGAGGGAGAAACTGTCTTTCTAAACACTGATGTTTGCAAAAAACAGCAAGAGACAATGCGCTGGTATTTTAATGACAGTCTCATCGCTCTGATCAATGATCCCGATACGAGCTGTTTATATGATGGTGTTGGAGGTATATTCAGACACAGACTGGAGGTGGACTATGTGACTGGATCTCTGAACATCACAAACATCACAACTGAACACACTGGACGTTATGAAGCAGAGATCATCAGAAGTGAGAGTTCAGGGAAAAGTGAAAGCTTGAAAAGAAGCCCCAAATGTAACAGCACAAAAATTTACAGAAAAAACGTTAACGCTGAAGACATCATAAAATCAATCAGTCTGACTGTCAATGGTGAGTCATTTAATCTCATTTACCCTGAAATAACAGATTTTTTATTTTAGTCTGTTTGAACCGTGAACTTCAGACCTGTTTATTGTCTTTTCTCGTATGTTATTGTTCACCTACATAACCTATTTTACTGCACTAACTGGTTTCTTGCAGAAGAAAATAATGTAAAAAGAAATCAGTTTTCATTGCCAATGCCATGCTGTTAGTTTAGTAGCAACATTGAATAAAATAAGAATAAGATTATTCCCTTTGATCAAAGTGAGGACAAATATTCCGTGAATACTCAATACAATATTATTTTAAATATAATATGAATAATTGGTCATTTAAGACCCTTTGTCCTAATTATAAAAGATCACTCTGACTAGAGATGTGTTTCTTCATCTTCATCATGCAGCTGTTACACTGCAGGAAGTTTATTTCCTGTTTTTACATAATGACATAATGACTTTTTACTTTTATATCAATTCTTGTGCTCTTTTGTGTTTAATTTTTCTTTTCTTTTGTTTTCCAGCTTCTGATTTTGGCAAGAACAATAATGAAGACCAAATAGTACCAGAGGACAAACAGAAGATGATATGTATGTGTCATCCTCCTTTTTTCTTTGTCAAATGACACAAAGTATATTACAATGTAATCTTATGTTCTGAAGGTGGTTTTCCTTGTACTTCTGTCAGTCATGTTAAGTGTGTCAGCAATAACGTTACTATTATCATTATTTATACATTTATATTATACATTTAATTAGGCAAAGCAAGTTTATTTGTATAACATTTCTTACATACGGTATTTTAAAGTGCTCTGCATAATTGCTCTTTTTAAATCAATAAAAGCTTAATGCTTAAAAAAACACTAAAAGGAAATATTTAAGAAAAAAATATGAATTGAAGAAAGTTTTACATTAAAATGAATGCGAGGGACCTTAAAGGAGAAGAGGCTTAGTATAAACAGTATACTACAGAAACTGTGCTCAATCAGGGAATGCACAGAAAAAAAGATGTGTTTTCAATCTGGATCTAAGAGCACATCTGACGTCTTCTGGAAGCTGTTTCATCTTAACGTGTTTTAAATTAACTATAAGTTATTAACTGGTTTGATCTTTCTGATCTGAGAGCTCAGTTTGTTTTTAAACCATCTATAGTATGAAATAATCTCTGTATGGTAATAGATAAATACTTTTTTGACATCTACACACTGGCCCTGTAAAGGTGTCCAGAGAATATTTATTCAACAAATATGGCATAAACACACTGTCAGATTCACTCTTACACTAATGATGGTCTGTCTTTATCTGTTCCAGGTTCAGGTCCGTCTTCAGGCGCTGTAGCAGGAATTGTTGTTGTTCTGCTGCTGGCTGTTGTTGCTGGTGTGATCTATATAAAAAAGGTAAGTATCAGCTACAAATACTGTAGTGAGAGGAAAACCTTTTCATTGAGCAAAATTTTGTATTAAAAAATTAGTGTTTAATTGTATGTGATGATTTTTCTAAACAGACCAGAAAAACAAAGAAACGTCTGAGGATTAGGCAAGATACAGTAGTGCTCTATTGTAGTGTGTATTTATAGATTTGCTTTTATTTCACCAGCACTGTCAAAATCATCCCAATCCCAACTGATGACGCTGCCGTGAGATGTGTGGCACAACAAGCATTTATACTTTCACCTGGCTCTGCTTCGCTATCCTCCACTGACTGCGCGCGCACCGCCATTGAGATATTATTTGAAACAAGAGGGCGATGCTCGAACGAAATTGTCCTTTAAAACAGCAGGAATAACGGAATAGGAATTTTCTGGAATTACGACAGATCATTTAAAATATTGCCACAGGCCGTTGATCAATAAGAAAAAAGAGAATTTGTGTTTGTTGTTAGCTGAATATATTTGTATTCTAGTTTTTTTTTTTTTTTTTTTTTTTTTTTTTTACAGTTACTTAACAATAAAGCAGATCATCCCGCTGAAACGTTTATATGAATTCAAGATAAAGGAGAACATTTTTGATAACTGAAATTAGAACACATTATCATAATTTATTTTTCAATGGAATTCAGTATAATTAATTTTAAAAAGAAATATTGCCACATTGATGGCTCAGTAAGGTGTTACTGTTAAAAACAAAAAATAAAAACTATTTGAAAATTATATTTTATATAAAATATTAAATTATATTTTATATAAATATAAAAAAATTAACAATTAAAAATACACAAGAAAAAAAAATTACCCTGTTGCTGTGGATGATGTCAGCATGCTTACTAACTATGCACACAGTGATTGGCTGATAATGTGAGAGATTTATTCATGGAAATATTGTAGAACAATATTTGTGTTGTGAAAATATTGTGTTACCATATTCAAATAGAGGCTTAAAAAAAGTAAATTGCCACATTCAAATAAAGATTTAAAATGCAGGATAAGTGACTAATTTAGCAAGTATATGTTCAGCTTATTGTCAGCCTTTCACATGTATGCTTCTCAAAACCAATTAGTGGATATTTATATAAACAGCCTTTTAATTAACAGAGTAGAATAATGACTGATAGTAATACACACACGATTGTAAAAGAAAACCACACAAGATGCAGCGGTTACTTCTTGCATGACTGATTAATGAAAACAAGATCAAAGGAAGATTTTGTAACCTCCAAAACCAAACGTGATACCTTTTTTTAAAAGGTCATTATCATCTAATGTTTCAAAAATGTTTACATTCAAAGGCAGATTGCTGTGAACACACATTTTAGAGTTTGTGACTTTTAGGAGCTAGTTTTAGATTTAAAACACTTTGTGAAATACTCTTAGAGCAAAGATTTAGGAATCCTAAATTTAGGATGGACACATCCATTGTCCTAAATCAGTGAGTTATGAACTACTTTTAGCCTTAATATGTTTTGTGAATAGATCCAGATCTTCAACATTCTTCTAAATAATACAGGGGTATTTTCTAGTTTTCAAGCTAAACAATAGTGTGTTTGGTTTATCTCTTTCTCTGTTGTTTGCAAAAGGAACATAGCTATGAACGTTTCAGCACAATAAATATTGTCCATGTAAATTACATTGGCTGTTCAGCCAGTTTCTCTTCGAAGCTGTTCAACAGTAAGTTTATGCTTTTGAAAAATATATTTGTACCTTATGTGCTTCTTGAATTATTTTTGTGGTTTGCATTTACATCACAAATAAATGTATTGTCTAAATGTATACAACAGACGCTTTGTGATTATTAAAATGATGAAAAGAGCTAAAAATCCCATTTATCAGAAACAGAATGAGTTGAGCTCGCTGATGCAGATGAATGAATGTTTGTTCCATCAAAACAAGGACAAAAAGACAACGTTCATAGCTTTTACTTTGACAGAAGTTGACAAAGAAAAGAGCTGTAATAACTTTGAAAGCAGCTGCTGTTGTGGATTCTGTTGAATCTTTATTTTCTAGATAAGAAAAGGACTTTTGATGATCCTGTATGTAAACTTGTACATGTGAAGATAAGTTTATGTGTTTAGGTTTTTCCCTCTTCAGATTAAAGTGTGTACTGCTCTGATTTATATTTGAGATATTGCTATTTTAGTAAAATCCTTATAGAAAAAAAAAAGGAAAAAGTACTTCCAAAACTATGGATACTGAAACTGTTCCTATTGGACTTATATTGTCTCATAATAAACATTAAACTTGGATTTTAAATAAACTGCTGCAAATGTTTCTATTCAACCATAATTTAAGTCTGGCCTGTTTTTTAATACTTAAATTATGGTACGACTCAACTTTAAGGTACTACTCAACCATTTGGTAGACCACACCTTAAGTCACTATATTTCACTGAAAAATGCATCAAGCTTATCTCCACCTGAATGAGCCATCTCTACCGTTTGGTGTAGTTGTGTAATGCTAAAAGAATCCACTAGATGGCACTGTGTCTGTGAGCAGCATGCCTTTTCAGTGTTCCTTCAAACCGGAAGTGACACAGCGAAAATTCACTCATCCTTTGATGACGCACATCGGCGGGACTTTTAAAGGTAAGGCTATTTTGTTGACATATTATCATTTCAGAAGAGTTGTTAAACAGAATTATGTAACTTAATTCAACAAAAATAAGTATTATAAGGGTCAAATAATTTTTTCAAAACATGCTCTACCAAACGGTTGAGATATCATTTTATAGTAGAGAAGCTAGCTAATGTTGCTTAAATGAACCATTTACAATGAACAAAAGGGTTAGTGTTGTTAAAATTATTATTATTATTTTTTTCAATTACATATTTGATAAATTATTTTATCAATATAATTTTTTCACTATTTCTGTACTGTATATGGTAAATATCAAGAATAAAATTGAAGAATTTATACCAATTCTGGTGTTACTATTAATTTCCTAATTTAAAATTGACTATGTTTGTGTATTACTATATGACTAGCATTGTAAGAGTACATGGTTTGTAATACAAATGGTTTTCTTTATGTTTTAGACATGATAGATGGACGTCAAATCATTTTACAATTCGAGACCACGCACTTTTCTGGCCCTAGTGCCAGAAAATCCTGAGGACTCAGATGTGGATCTGAGTGATGATGACCATGTAGAGGATCCAGATTATTTGCCCACACCAGCAGAAGAGACTTCTTTTGATTCAGTGGATGAGAAGGAGGTCGCCTCAACAAGTTCATCCTCTAAACCACCATCCAAAAAGAAGAGGAGAATGGGGAAAAACTCCCTGAAACTGTTTCTTTGGCAGAGCTACAGGACACACCTGAACCATAACCCCCAGGTGTTTTTTTTAGCAAACTCTATGGGGGCTTTCATGTGTCTTGCACTGAGGAGAGACTTCCGTCGGGCCATTCTGCTCTTCTCCCCCAGCCAGCTCTAGAAAGGGTTCAGGTCGTCCCAAACGTCTTCCATTTAAGGATTATGGAGGCCACTGTGCTCTTAGGAACCTTAAGTGCAACATAATTTTTTTTGTAACCTTGGCCAGATCTGTGCCTCGCCACAATTCTGTCTCTGAGCTCTTCAGTCAGTTCCTTTGACCTCATGATTCTCATCTGCTCTAACATGCACTGTGAGCTGTAAGGTCTTATATAGTCAGGTGTGTGGCTTACCTAATCAAGTCCAATCAGTTTAATCAAACACAGCTGGACTCAAATGGACAATTATCCATCGTATCAGTAAGTCCACCAGTATTTGTTTCAGTGACGATAGTTATTTATTCCGTGTTTTGAACAATGAGACTTGTGTTATGTTACACTGTATATAGTTAAATGAGTATCATAAATGTGTGTCAGCTAGGTGACTATTGGCTTTATCTAGCTACCATTCTTTAATCTTTAGTCGGGGTAGTCCTAATTCCTACAGTAATCGTGAATCACATCTCAATTGCAATATCCCTCAAAATACTAAATATGTTTTTACCACATTGTTCAGCCCTTACTGCACAGTGGAGGCTTTCTTTTTCTCCCACTGACATTAAAAAAATAAAATAATAATAATCTAATCAAATCTTGTGTGAAGTTTTGCACCAGCACACACACACACACACACACACACACACTTGATGTGTTTGGAGCTCCTGCAACCCATCCTGAACACCTCTCCAATCAAGCACTCTCACCATTCTCACCTCCTGCATCCCCCCTCTCCCCCCCACCTGCAATTCAGATCAGCGAGGATGCTGTGCGCCAGGTCTTCCGGAAGCAGAAAAGGAAAAAAGCACCAGGCCCAGATTGTGTTACACCAGCCTGTCTAAAATCCTGTGCTGACCAGCTGGCCCCCATCTTCACACAGATCTTCAACAGATCGCTGGAGCTGTGCGAAGTCCCTTCATGCTTCAAACGCTCCACCATCATCCCTAAGAAACCCAAAATTACAGGACTAAATGACTACAGGCCTGTGGCTCTAACGTCTGTAGTCATTTAGTCATTTGAAAAACTGGTGCTGGCCCACCTGAAGGACATCACTGGGCCCTTGCTGGATCCTCTTCAGTTTGCCTACAGAGCAAACAGGTCTGTGGACGATGCAGTAAACATTGGACTGCATTATGTTCTGCAACACCTAGACAGACCGGGGACTTATGTGAGGATCCTGTTTGTGGACTTCAGCTCGGCCTTCAACACGATCATCCCAAACCTCCTCCTGCCCAAACTAAATCAGCTCTCCGTGCCCACCTCAGTCTGTCAGTGGATCAACAGCTTCCTGACAGACAGGCAGCAGCTAGTGAGGCTGGGAAAATACACATCCAGCACCCGTACAATCAGCACCGGAGCTCCCCAGGGCTGTGTACTCTCACCACTGCTCTTCTCCCTGTACACCAACGATTGCACATCTAAAGACCCCTCTGTCAAGCTCCTGAAGTTTGCAGATGACACCACACTCATCGGCCTCATTCAGGACGGTGACGAGTCTGCTTACAGACAGGAGGTAAAAGAGCTGGCTGTCTGGTGCAGTCTCAACAACCTGGAGCTTAACACCCTCAAAACAGTGGAGATGATCGTGGACTTCAGGAGAAACCCCCATGCACTCCCCCCACTCACCATCATGAACAGCCCTGTGACTGCAGTGGAGTCATTCAGGTTCCTGGGAACCACCATCTCTCAGGACCTGAAGTGGGACATTCACATTGACTCCATCGTAAAAAAGGCCCAGCAGAGGTTGTACTTCCTTCGCCAGCTGAGGAAGTTTAACCTGCCACAGGAGCTGCTGAAACAGTTCTACTCCACCATCATTGAATCCATCCTCTGCACTTCAGTAACTGTCTGGTTCAGCTCAGCTTCTAAATCTGACCTCAGAAGACTACAGAGGGTAGTCCGGACTGCTGAGCGAATCATCGGTACAACCCTCCCATCTATTCAAGAACTGTACTTATCCAGAGTGAGAAAAAGGGCTGTCAAAATCACTCTGGACCCCTCACATCCAGCACACTCCCTCTTTGAACTGTTGCCATCTGGTCGACGCTACAGAGCACTGAGCACCAGAACGACCAGACACAGGAACAGTTTCTTCCCTCAGGCAATCCATCTTATGAACAGCTGACAATAATGGCGAACACACTATACTTTATATTTATATACACACACACTTTATTTATCTAACACACATACTTAGTATACACTTAAATCTTGCACACAATATATATGTACATACATAACTTCACTTTGTAATATACCTGCCTACAATTGTCATTTGTATATTGTCATTCACTATCTACTTATTTGTATTTTTTATTCTCTTATTATGTGTTTTATGTTCTGTCGCTGTCATTATGTTGTACTGCGGAGCTTCTGTCACGAAAACAAATTCCTCGTATGTGTAAACATACCTGGCAATAAAGCTCATTCTGATTCTGATTCATCAGTAGCAGTCATCAGATTTTTTTATTGGCCAAGAACTTGCACTTAATATGACTTGTTCTGAATGTTGTTCTTTTATTATGAACAGACATCTCAACCGTTTGGTAGAGGACTGTATCTAAAATACTGTAGGGTCTCATAAAAAAAAAAAAAAAAAAAAAAAAAACTACTGATTGTTGTTATTGTTATCATAATTGAATAGTAAATGCAAATAAATAATTTTTCCTTTGCTTTTTTCATAGTGCGGACCTTAAATATTCAGTTTCAGTTTAATTCTAGTATGGTTTATGGGTGTGACAAATATTACATTTGTATTTTCATGGTTGCTGCAAACAATTATAAAACAAAATGTAAAAAAGCAACATTACATAAATTGATAAAATTTAATGAAAACTGCAAATAACTAATAAATGTACAGTGCATACTTCGTAGTTTTCAAGAAGAAAATTAAAGACTAAAGAATGTTCATCGTTTTGGCCACCAGATGTCTCCTAAAACACTGATTCAAGTAATGAACCATTTCTGTTTAAATTCAGTGGAAAACAGTAAGAAAAGCTTTGTTTCACCATCACTAAACACTTTTAGACCAAACATATTATTCATCTTTACAATTAAAACTACAATATGTCAGACTATTTATGATATTTGTTCATTTTCTTTTATCGATCTAGCAAATCTGACGTCTTTGACCAAAACGACCACAGCAGCTGCAGTAGCCACGCCCATCAGAGCAGAGATAACCAATCGGATCACAGCTTCAAGAGTATCACAACAATGGATGTGGACTTCTGTAAGAAAATAAATAAATACATAAAGATCATTTTAATATTTTCAATGAACTGACTTTAGTCTAGATGAGGTGTAAAAAAAATAAAAAAATCTTCAAAATCAATCCTGTAGAAAGACATGAGTAGGCTTAATGATGATAGAAGCTCATCAGTAAAATAGCAGGGAAGTCGTGGCCTAATGGTTAGAGGGTTGGACTCCCAATTGAAGGGTTGTGAGTTCGAGTCTTGGGCCGGCAGGAATTGTGGGTGGGGGGAGTGCACGTACAGTTGTCTCTCCACCTTCAATACCACGACTTAGGTGCCCTTGAGCAAGGCATCGAACCCCCCCCCCCCAATTTTCCAAACAAGTTTCTTTTAGCCCCTTGAGGTTAGCGGTGGAGTCATTCCCGATGCACATGTCCATAAAGCATGCACAGAGATGCGGTTTCAACAACAAATCCTGTGGTTTATTAATCACCATCTCCGGTTTCCTTTTCTAAACAAGATTACAACAAAAAAAAAACTTATAACAACTTAAAAGCTGTACCATTTGCATGTGATCGATGAAACTGTTGCTCTCCACCCTCTAACTCCGTTTTCTCAATCAATGCTGCTTCCCTATTAACACACCTGTGTGCCCTAATGACACATAAGGGAGGAGGAGCAGATCCATTCACATGACAAATTAGAGCAAAATATGAAAAAGTTTCCTCACATTTAAATCATGTTCAAATCATATATTTAAGCACAAAATAAATTTGAGTAAATCAGAAATTGAAATATGGCTCATACATGGTTAAATCAACAACTTTATTAATTGCATAGATGAAATAGATGCTCTTATCAGAGCTGCTGTACCTGAACATGTGTGACAGAGTTGACTGATGTTCAGATGTTGAGTCTGGTTGCTGCAGAGTTGAGTGATGTCCAGATGTGTGGTCTGGTTTGTGATGGGATTGTTGATCACACAGCTGTAGCTGTTTTTCTCCTGATATTCCACCTCCAGAGGTAGAGAGAGACTGATGCTGAGATCAGACACACTGATGCTGGACAATAAACTGTTTCCTTTGTACCAGGAGAGAGTCACATGACCCACATTCACCACTGAACACAACAATGAACAATATGTTGATGATGATGATGATGATGAACAGTCTCTGCAGATGACAGGAACAGGAAGACGAGCTAAAAACATGAGATAAACTAGATCAGGAAGTGTTTATTGCAGCATCAGTCAGTCGATGAGTTTCTTATATGACAGCGATCTTCACGTCTCTCTTCACATTCACAAGTAACAAAGAAGAAACTGATTTAATTGATTTAGTTATTTTATCATTTAATTAATGTAAAATAAATTACCTTTAATTTACAGGTAAATAACAAATACAAACACATTTTTAACTCACCATAGACAGTGAGAGTGACGTTCTTCCTCACAGTGTTGCTCTGTAGTGTATAGACCCCAGTGTGTTCAGTTCTGGTGTCTGTGATGATCAGAGATCCAGTCTGATGATCCAGCTTCAGTCTGTCTCTGAATCTCCCATCAAGAACATTATCATATACAGTGACGCTGCCGGCCAGTACATTGATTTTAGCTATTAAAGTGTTTTCAGATCCAAACCTCCACAGAATCATATCATCGTCCATCATTTCAGTAAGACCAGAGTCTAGAGTGACTGAATCTCCCTCCGTCACTGACACTGACACTGACTCCTCTGTAACTGTATCACCAAACACACCTGAAGAACACAGTCACAGATTTGATGTTTTACTCCACACAAATCAAAACTGCAGCTCAGTTCAATCTTTAAAGCCCTTGATTTCTAAACATACACTCTGCTTATTCATGTGAAAGATATAGACGCAACAAATTACAGTCGCGCGTGAAGCATCCGTCATCAGTCCCTCTTCAGATCAATCAGTAATCATTTCAGTGTCATTGTTAATAAAGTGGTGAAGTCATGAATTATTTTAAATTAAACAGATTCGCTGTAATTGCACCTGCCCTATGTTTCACAATTTGTCTCTGAATTATTGTGAAATGTTATTTTGGAAAATTATCTGGCTGATTAAAAAAAGACTTTGTTAAATCTTTGTAAACAAATTCTATTAAATCAAAATAAACCAAGAAGTGATGTCATAAAATGAATATGATTATAACTTACCAACCAGACAATACAAGCAGAACAAAGTAAACGTGTGAACCATTTTCAGATAACAGCACTTGTGAACAGTGTGTGAACATGCGTGCGTCAGATTGAGAGCCCACAGGACAGTGTTAAACTGCTGAGTGTTGCGTGTGTTTCATCCACCAATAATAGTGGAGCACCACTCACTCACTAAACATGCACACGCTTCAGCTTGCATTGGTTATAAATATTATGTTCTTTATTATTTTGCAACAATGAATTTCAGATATTTTATTTGTTTAATAAATATTTAGCTCTGTAAAGTGTAAAATGGTTTTAGGATGTTTACTAAGGTGTGTTTTCTCAGTAGATCACACTCAAACAAATCACATGTTTGAATATAGTAATGCAGAAGCTGCCCCCTCACCTACCAACACATCAAACCACATCTTTGTAGGAGCTCAATTGAAGTTTCACTTTGACTCACAGAAGTAGACAGAATTAGATGCATCACTCAGGGAGATTTTTGCTTTTTTCACACTCTGTTTTGTGCATAATCTTAAGTCAGATATGGCCAAAAATCACCAGGAGCTATTTTATGAAATAACAGTTATCCACTCAAGAACAACAACAACAAAAATAATAATAAACAACGCAATGAGGTTGTATTTATTTGGATACCAGCACATTCAAGCATTATGGACGGTTTCATCAGGCGCACACACCTGAAGTTAACTTCCAGTCTGTGTTTGTTTATCAGTCTGCCTATGGAGCTCTCTACAAATGTGGTTAAGTTAAGATGATGAAAAAAAATGGATGCTGGGCTCAGGTGGTTGTGCTGTGGGATGTGTTTTACATACATTTATATGTGGCACTCACAATATCAAAACTGACAGATTTTCCAAAAGGCTTTGTTGAATAAACATGGGCACATACTGCATGTTTAAAAATCTAAACGAGGCACAGGTGTTTTCACTCCTGCTCTGAATCCATCGCCTCAAGCCCTGGCTTTATCTACATTTGGCATTTCCTGAGAAGTTTGATGGCTCACCCTAGAAATGTAAGGGTTTTTTTTACTCCAAGGTTCCATGTTTGTTCACCAACAACCAATAGTCGCATAACATTTGTCTGTTCACTTCTCACTGGATGGGTGTTGGAGTGGGCTACAATGGTGTGAAATGAGAATCATACTGTCTTACTTCCTTCTTGGCCATCATCCAGTGGTTTAAGGAGGTTTGCGAACATCCCGCTGGTGGAAAGGATGCAGGTGAGCAGCTTTTTATCTCTACACCAAAGAAGGAGTTTGATGTCAAATTCTGCTCTAACTTCCTGCACACTCTCTGCACAGACAGGGTGGCTGGAGGATCCTATCAAACTACACTTCTGCAGAGGTCTGAGCACGGAGATACAGTCTGAATTAACCTGACGAGACGAGGGGAAATCCTTGGATCAATTCATTGGGCTGCCCATCCGGATTAATAAACTCCTTCACTCTCTTCATTAGATTTGGCTCTCTTTCAGTTCCAGTTGGCACAACATAACCCAAACCTGACAGCTCATGATCCTTTTATTAGACCATCCACATCACCTAGCTCTGCTGGGTTCGTATTCGTAAAAAAAAAAAAAAAAAGAAAAAGGATGGAGGTCTTTGTTCCTGCATCCATTACCAAGGACATCACCATCAAGTTTCTCTACCCCTTGCCTCTAGTCCCTGCAGCCCTAGAACAGATTCGAAAGGCAAGATAGTTCACCAAGCTGGATCTTTGCAGTGCATACAATCTCATTTGCATCCGTGAGGGCGATTAATTATAGGATGCTTTCTCTACAACAACTGGGCACTGTGAGTATCGTATACTATTTGGGTCTGCCAACAGTCCTTCAGTGTTCCAGGCCTTCATCAACAATGTGTTTAGAGACATGCTAAATCACTGGGTCATTTTTTAAATTGACAACATCTTAACCTATTCAGATTTATATGAAGAGCATGTCAAGCATTTTCAACCTGTAGCACAGCTGTGTCAACCACTCACACATTCACTCTACGCACCTGGTTCACTCTGCACACCTGTTCACATACTCACACACACAGCTGTTCCCCATTTGTTCAATAGTTTATAGTTTTGTCTCACACACCATTCTGCCTGCCTGGATTATTGTAATGTCAATTATGATTACATGTGTTAATCGTGCTTGTATTTCGGCTTGTTCCCTGTGATTCGTTTCGGGGTTTTTTTTGCCCGAGGCGGCGGCAGCGGCGTCCGCTCACAGTTCCCCTGAGGTGGTGGCGACATTTGCTCACAGTTCCCCCGAGGCGACGGCAGCGTCCGCTCAGTTCACTCAAGGCGGCGGCATCCGCTCTCGGTGCCCCTGGGGTGAATCTTTATACCTCATTCTCCAGGCACTCTTCCACTACACGGGCCTAGCCCTCCATCCCTCCCCCTGATCCACCTCCATTCCACCTCCCTCCGTGACTTATTATTTTGGAGTGTCTGGAATCCACTCCTTAAGGGAGGGGTTCTGTCACAGTCTTCTGTGAGTGTTGTGTTTGTTTGGTGTCATGTGCTCTCTCTTGTCCTTTTCTGACCACGCCCACCTTTTCACCTCATTAATGTTTATTTGCTCCACCTAACGAAGTGTCTCTTCCCTGCATCGGGACCCTGACCTTGTTCTTTCCATGGCGCCGTCTCTACCGCGCCGTGACAACCTGCAGGTTGGTAGCATGATTAGCACATGACTAGCATGTTTCTAGCATGATTAGCAAGTGACTAACATGTTATTAGCATGATTATCAAGTGATTAGAATGTCGTTAGCATGTTTCCAGCATGATTAAAAAGTGACTAGCATCCTGCTAGCATGATTCTATGCTAATAAAAAATATATATATATATTCAATTTATAAATAAGATCTGGTGGTTCTAGATATATTTTTCTTTACTATATCCTCTAGTCTTGTGCATTTTGATAATATGTGTTTGCTTGATAAAGATTTTTGCTTTGAAATCTTTTGCTTTTAATGTCACAATTTAACTTTTCACCCTTATGAAAAGCTGATATTCAAATACATACTGAAATACATTCAACAGAACATCCATGAGACACGTGTTAGTGGTTGAGCTCAAGGTGCTGATGTTGTTTAGCTCCTGTTTTTTTAAAAATCCACCAGATGGCGTCATTAATCAGTTCAATGATAGCAAACCACTGATGATCGATCAGTAAACTCTTATCGTCAGCTCGTCTCTGATATTAATTGCACGTTTGTAGTATTTTGTCAGAGATTCATCAGTCCTTCTTTTTTCTTTACCATCTGTGAATCTTTGTTGTCTTCCAAGAGAATGATGACGTGATAACTCGTCTCATAACCCAAATGACATTTCTTTGATGGAGACTTTGACTGATTGGGACATTTAATTAAGTGTACTGTAAAAAGACAAGCTGTCTATTAATGTAATGGTCAGGTAAATGTTCTCCAGTAGACTTTACTGTGGTAACTGCTTGTTGAAGGTAGTTGTCTAGATTTTGAAAGTGCTTTTCTGAATGAATAAATAAATAAATATTATAATATTACACTGCTACACTTTACTGTAGGCTACATCTCTTAAGATCTAGATACTTTTGCAATTAAAGGGAGAACTATAACTGTAATGCTGGTAATTTCTATTTTTTTCTTTCTCATATAAGAAAACTATGAATCACACAAGGCAGAGAGAGTAATACAGATAACAGAACACAACAGTCTGAAAGCATCCCAAAAACATCAGTGAGAAGCTACTCCATAATTTCAGATTAACTAACACACTTATCTTTTATGAAAACATAAAATCACCTGTTACTTTAAGCAATGTTAACTGTGATGTATAGAATCATATTTTCTGGCTGCTTTTCTATTGTAATCATTAATGTTAGATAATCTGATTTTATTAATACCAAGTCCTTTAAAAAATAATAGTAGCACTGACTAGGCCACCAGTTTCAGACTGGAAGTGAGGAAAACTGTTTAAGGTGGATCTGACTTACACTTAAGAGTTAGACTTAGTTTATAGTGTAATTTAATTTTGTGAACTATAATACAAGCAATTTTTATAGGATTTCTATGTAAAAATGTAATAAAAATAATACTAAATCATTTTCAAATATTGTATTATTATTATTCCTCATTCAGTAATAGAAGAGTTCACTTTTACTCTCCTTTTTTCATTCATGTCTTCCCTGAATTGTAAATGGGTCACTGGAATGGAGGTGAAATGAAAAATGCACAACACATATTATCTCAAATTGGACAAGTCAATAAAAAACCTTATATGTTCTATGTAACATAAAGCCATAAAAAATAATTGTAATAGATTTAGAACAAATAATTGAAACATATACAAATTAAATTCAAATGTCATGTTATTAAACAAAAAAGAAAAAAGCTGAGTACGATCGAGATATTGGTGCGATCTGTTTATATGATGGTGAAGACGGGAGATTCAAGCTGTAAACAGATTGCCTTGATTTAAACCATGTAAGTTTTAAACTTTGCATTTAAGTAATTAAGTGATTAACTAAGTGCTGATTGAGAATTAGTGATGAACAGCTGCTGTTAACAAACAGAATCACTGAAGAAAAGAGAAACACAAGAACTACTACAACTGACTTCAGACACAGACTTAGATGAAATCAACTGAAATAAAATACATGAAATCTCTCTAAACCTCTACATCTAAAACCGTAGTTCATTCTCAATAAGATCTTCTGTAGACGTCTGACAGAAATAAAGTCAGTCTGGTTATTAATAAGTGGAGCTGCTGATGCTGTTTGTGGGGTTGTTTAATCAGATCTTGAGAGATTTCATGTATTTTATTTCAGTTGATTTCATCTAAGACTGTGTCTGAAGTCAGTTGTAGTAGTTCTTGTGTTTCTCTTTTCTTCAGTGATTCTGTTTGTTAACAGCAGCTGTTCATCACTAATTCTCAATCAGCACTTAGTTAATCACTTAATTACTTAACTGCAATGTACATCTTTCAGTGAACTCAACTGACTTAAGTAAAAAGTACTTAAAACTGTTAGTTTTAAAACTTAAATGGTTTAAGGCAAACGGTTTCCTCAAACGGTTTGAGTAGACCTAATTTGTCAGGTTTTTAACGATATCTGTTTACTCAGTCGGTTTGAGTTAAGTTACTTGTCGGGTTTTACAGCAGAGACAGACTGGAGGTGGACTATGAGTCTGGATCTCTGACCATCACAAACATCACAACTCAACACGCTGGACGTTATGAAGCAGAGATCATCAGACGCCCGCTGTTATACAACATTTCCTTCAATTTTATCTATCCTCAAGTTCATTTTTACAGACAAAAACTAAATGTAATAAAATAACTTTAAAGAGTGTTTGAACAGAGATATTGAACTTCCAAGTTTTTTTGTGACTAGAAATGAACTGAACTGTGAGTGACACATCTGTTATTTATTTATTTATTTATTCTTATTATTAACTTGCATTTTCAATGTTCTCTGTCAGGTTGGAGAAAACGTCACGAGTATGTTTTCTTCTCTTTTTAATTTATTTACTTACTCTATAATAGATTGCACTATTATATTTTTCCTCCACAGAAGCAGACGATCATCCATTATTTCAGTAACATTATTTGAGTATAATTTAATCTCCTCCTGTCCCTCCTAATGTCACTTCATCACCAAACATGCCTAACAAAACAGATTCACAGTAGTGAATAGTGTGTGTTCACTTTTCTTGTTCGGTTTCTCTTTTATTTTATTTTTTATTATTGAAGAAAGCAGAAGCTGTTTGTCCAGCAAACAGATCAAACCACAGCTCTGTAAAGATGCCAGTAAGAGTTTCACTTTGACTCACAATCTGAGCGACACAAACATCACATGCATTCAAGTGAATATTATTCCTGTTTGGTCTGTGGTTCTCCTGTGCTTTGTTATATTATACATTTTTATATAACTAAAGATTCATTCAAATGCTCTGAATTAGCTTTTTAAATGTTGATAAATTAACTGCTCATTAATTTATCAACATTTTATGTGAGCAAAGGAGAATAGAGGAATCAAGAGAATCGATTTTTCTAACTGAAGTGTCATTCCAGTGTCCATCTGATGTCAAATGGACCATTTTAAAGATATCCTTACCTATCCTTATCCTTTGGGTCTTGAATGTGTCTGTTGTGTTGATGTCTATGGAGGGTCAGAAAGCTCTTGTCAAATTTCACCAAAAAAAATCCTAATTTGTTTTAGGTTTGGAATCACAAAAAAAAAAAAAAAATTGTCCGTCTTCCTGGTTAAATATAATTGACCCAGGGCATGAAACTATATTAGTTTCTTTCTTTTTTTTTATTATCTAACTGGACTATAGAATAGTAGAACCATAGTAGAATGGGACTCTCAAAGCCTTGACATCGTATCCGGGAGACAAGTATTAGAGTAAAATTGAATTTCAAGTCATTTTAAAATCACACAAGGTCCCAAGATAATCCTAAATAATAATACTAAAGTGCTGTTTTGGCTGCTGTGTGTCACATGAAGAAATATAGAAATAGCAGTAATATTTTGAAATTGGCTTATTTATATTATAAAGAGATTGCTGTCTGCTTCAGATTTCCTGTGGTATGTTGTTGCTGCTGTTTTTGTATTATTATTAAATTGTATTTGTTTTCTTTTTATTTAATTAAATATTAAATAAATGTACAATTTATGTAGCTATAAGTAATTAATTTCACAGAAATGTCACTGTAAATTGGCTTAAATCATTAAAAATAATATTTATACCATGTTAGTAATGTAAGTATATTACTGTGAACATTTCATTTGAATCCACTGCACAAACAAAATAATAATACTTTTTTTTTTAAAAAATAAAGTGATTAAGAGCCAGTTCAGCATTATTGAACACCATAAACAAGCAGAATTACTGAAAAAAGTGCAACAAAAATAGAAAAATGTGGTGAGTAAAAACTCACTTACTAACTGACTTCCAGCCACAGACTTGCATGAAATCAACTGAAATAAAAGAAGTCTTGACTTTTTATTCAACAATGCTGACAAACAACATAAAACTTGCTGCAATGCTGGTACCACCAATCAAACTCCATGACTTCCAGTTTTTCTTGTAACTTTAGTTGTGATGTTCAGAGTTGATCTGTTTATCTGAATGTCTTGATTGTCACCATTGCTGTGATTAACACACTGATTCTTGATGTGTGTGTGTCTGTATGCTATAGTGCTAGTTATTCTTTTTGTGCAAAATAACTTTTACAAATCCTTCAAATGGTCTCAACAGCGCTGAATCTCAAGCGACCGATTCCTTTGCACCTGTGAAAAGAGTATGTTCTGTACAGTATGAATGTGTGATGTAATCTGGATGTACTCCATCAGCTATATTGTCTTTGTCATGTGACTTACCAGTGTCATTTTTTTTTATTTATTTCAAAATACAGTAAAACCAGTCAAATTAACAGTAAAAATATTATTAAATGACAGTTTTGTTTCCCGCACTAACATCACAAACATCAGCTGGTACAGACAAACTAAGTAAAGACATTCTGTCTTAATTTATTTTATTTTTACACAACCTTTAAATTAAAATATAGGCTTAGGCCCACATATGATTCATAGATGCATGAGTTGGGTAAGTGCTAGTCAATTCTCAGTTGAAATTTTATGGTGTTTTATTGGCATATATATTTCTACTTCTGTGTTTTTAAAGCATTGCAGCATTGTTCAGTACAATTAAAACAACGCAACGTAAAAATGTGTAATGCATCAAAACAAATTAAAATCTAATGGCAATGTTAAATGTCAATTAAAAATATTGAAAAATATGTAATGTTTGACACAACAGATAGCCGCAACATACACTATATACCTAAACAATATTTATATCTGATTTTTTTCCCATTCAATAGGTGTTTTCACGCTATATCGTAATTACGGTAATTATGAGATACCAGCTTGTAAAAGTGTTCATGTCAAATTTACAATGAAATAGAAAGAAAAAAAGAATACATACATTAATACACTTGTATAATGTAAACGATTTAGGTATTGCTTAATTTCTGATTTCAACATGAGAAATAATGGTTTATTATCACTGTACTTGCATTTATGTATACTAAACTTTGCCAGAAAAAGTAATAAATTAATCAAATAAAATTCTGAATGAGATGTCGTATAAGTGAAAAAAAAAAAAAAAAACTAATAAAAACTTTTCAAAACAAAGTTGAAAGCTGGGCATGATATGATCTGTAACAAATGAGCAGAAATCTGACCAAAAATTGGCTGACAAAGAACAACAACAAAATAAATGAATGGAGACCACAAAATGTACATAGTTTATCAATATTACGGTTAAATATGTTTACAAAGAAATTGCTATTGGGGTAATATTTATAAATGAGTTTGAAATAAATGTTTTTTACTTTATTTGTGATTAAATATTTCTGAGGTAATTTCCAGATTTTAATGTCATATCAAACCATAAACCCAACTATTCCAGAAAGTTACAACAGGAGATCTAGAGACAACATCCCTTTGAAAAAGAGCCCGGACCTGTTGATTATTGTGTTTAACAGAAAAAGAAGAAAAACAAACTCGATCAACAGCAGTGTCAACAGGATCTAAAGACTGCAGAGAGGATTGGAGACATGTATCTCTAAGCATTTGTTTGTGAAAACTGGATAACATAACAGAAGTTTAGAGATGCTTACAAAGCAAAAGAAAATGAAGACCTCCAACCTGTGAAAAAATGCAATGAGGAATAATGTTCCATATGTTATTATTTAAAAAAAAATTAATTGTTTAATTCAGTTTACTTTATAAGTTTAATTAAGAGTGACAAAATCTAATTTGATCTGATTTATTAATTTCTGATTCAGCATGAGTGAACTTCTGCGGTTAACAAGAAGAAAAGAGAAAGAAGAACAAAAAAGGGGAAGTGAGTAAAAACACAACCTTATTTACTTTCAACCTAAAAGAAATCTGCTGAAATAAAAGAAGACTTAACTGTTTCTCAATAATGCTGACAAACAATATAAAACTTATACATACTGCAATGCATGGGGTCCACCAATCAAACTCATGCATGACTTCCAGTTAATAATTTTTTTCTGACTTGAATAGCTTGTGTTCTGATGTTCAGAGTTGTCTGTTCATCTGAATGCCTTGATTGTCACTGTTGTGGAGGTGAATACACTGATTCTTGATGTGTGTGTGTGTGTGTGTGTGTGTGTGTGAGCTTGTTTATGTGGTTAACGAGGACACACATTTGAATAATGACACAGGTATGACACAGGTATTACAATGAGGAGGTGGTTTATGAGGACATTTTTAGTGTCCCCGTAATTCAAAACGCTTATAAATTATACAGAATTAGTTATTTTGAAAATCCAAAAATGCAGAAAGTTTCCTGTGAGGGTTAGGTTTAGGTGTCGGGTTGGGGTAGGGCAGAATAAAACCCATTACACCTATGGAGAGTCCCCATAAACCACATATACCAACATATACTTGTATTTTTCAAATTGTATTGTTTTAGTAGGATTTAACGGTCACTGTCCCACCTGTGGGACGCTTAGCGCTCTTTTTTGTTGTTTTCCTTTTTCTCTATAAAGTCTTTTAGTAAACATCATAAATTATATATCATTAGAAGCCAAAGATTCATCTTATGAAAACCATTTTGAAATCAGACATTGCGTTACCATCTTATGGTGGTCTTCTCCCCCTTACTGGGCAGTGTCAAGTGTCATATTACAAAATGCATTACGGCCTTTTAGAATCATTTTTTAAAAATATAATCTTGGCAACATCATATCATTGGAAAGGTCTGAGTCTCAGGAATCCATATTTGGTGGTTATTTTGAGATAGACGTAAAATTGAAAGTAGTTTTGATGGCTCCCAGTGGCTGTTTGTGGTTTGTCGCCCTAAATAAAATCTCACAGGAACCTCAATTTTTTTTCACATCAACTTCAAATTTTAAACATAACTTATTTAGACACAAGGCTTTAATTTTATAACAATTTTAGAGTAAAACCTGTTATGTAAAATATTTATAATAAAAAAATATATAATAAAATGAATATAGCACATTATATTTACAGTACATTTAAACTTATATAACTTTTGATACTTAATTTTTTTTTTTTTTTAAATTCAACTTTGGCCAAAATCTGCTAAGTTTCTTCTTTAAAAAGAGACCTAAAAGAGAACTAAAAAGAGGTTTATATTCCAAAGTGTTCATAAAATTACAACAATTTCAGTTTGGAAAGTGCACTTTAATGCCTATTTTCAAAAATGAGGGGTTACCGTTAAAGGCTTAAATGTCTGAAACCTAAAATATGCTTTATGTGGTTAATAACACTGCATAGTTGTGATAATAGGACAAGAATCTCATATGTGGTACCGTACTCCCAGGGGCATGGAAATAAAAATCCCATATGTGGGACCGTACTCCCAGGGACACAGAAATAAGAATCCCATATGTGGGACTGTACCTGTCAAAAGGATAACTATAAAAACAAGTATTTCTGCATTCTATCTTTCTGATTTTTTTCTTTCTGAATGTAATATTCAGTTTTCGATAAAAATAATAACACATATCTTTACTTTTGTATTTGTGGGGTTGCTGCAGATAGTGTAAAAAAATAAACAAAAAAAACAAACAAAATAACAAAATAAATGAAAGAGGAAATTAAAACATTGAAATATTAACGAATATTTATCATTTTGACCATTCGATGGAAAACAAAGCTTCATATTACCATCACTAACAACTGGAACACACCTATTTTCATCTGATTATAACTCCCATATAAGTCACAATATCTTTAATCTGTTCTGTTTTCTTCTTTTAACCTCTTGAAGATCTGATGTCTTTGATCAGAAGAACAGCAGCAGCTGCAGCAGCCACTCCCATCAGAGCAGTGACCACCAATCGCATCACAGCTTCAACTGTATCACAACAATTGAGATGAACTTATGAAAATAAGAAATAAAATGAAATGGGGTTTACATTTTTGGCTGGCTCATGGAGTGAGTAACTCATCTAGTGTCTGCATCTTTAAAAATCTTTTTAAATGGAAGATTGTATGCTCTGATTGCGAATGGAAGTAAAGGGAAAAATGTAAAATTTGCAATTATTGGGGAAAAAGCAAATTAGGAAATTTTGAATAAAAAAACTTCTGATTCGAAAGCTTATGATTTGAAAAACATTGCTATTTTTTTTTTTTTTGCCACATTTTTTTATGATTTGTTCACTTTTTGACCCTCTGGGCCTCTTCGTTTAGTGACTGAAGCCTTGAAATTTTTTTTTTTTTTTTTTTTTTTTAAATCAATGTAATACATTTTTGTTCAATAATATTGTCTGATTGTAATTTAGAATTTTGAGGGTATTTTATGATATTGTGCAATATTTATACAGTTTTAATAAGCTATTTTTCGATTAGAATTAATATAAATTTTGTTATTTAATTATTTATTTATAACTTTAAATAAATGCAATATTTCAAATTTAAACATATTGAAATCTTCATTTTTTTGAAGTGAACTGGTGGCATAAAAAATAAAATAAAAACATGTGTAATGTCCTCCTGTATAGCTCCCTATATACATATACACAGAGGCTTTTGGATTCCAAAAGTTTTTTAGACATCATCTCTTCATTTTATTTTTAAGGAACCCTTAACTTTTATATTGGTCCTTTTAAGATCCTTTTTAAATCCAGTAGCTTACCGCCTGCAGCTGCCCAGGTCCATGAGGATTCACCCAAAAAACATTGTTTTTTGGATGTTTCAGCACACAGAATTGCGCTTATCAACAAAGCATGTTTATTCAGAAACCGCAACAAACATCCAGGTTCTGAGGAATCCTACATGTTGATTCGGTTGATTCCTCACGTATAGTGTGAGCAGTCAAATCGCAACTCGCCGATCGGACCGTACAGTGAGCGCATACAGATCATGAGCTTTGGCTTTACATCGCATGCAATCTACTCGTACAGTGTGAGTTGGTACTTTGCCGAAATTGCACAGAAATCGCACAGTGGATGCCCACCTTAAATCTGTTAAAGTTTAAGTTTAAGTCTTTGGACCCTTGTGTCTATTTTTCTTTGTACTGTTTTTGGAAGCTCGGCTTCTCTTGTTTTGTTGCACCTTTTATTAGTCAAGTTTGTATTTTGTTGAAGACCTACATCTCCTTGCCATTTGAACATACTTGCTCTTGGATTAATTTAGTGGGTAGTTAGCTTAATCCATTAACTTTGTGAATCTGAACCCAACAGACCCGGTTTCTATCCCCACCTAAAACTGCCTCATTACAGCAAGACTGAACCACAAAACATGAATCCAGCGGAGGAGTCCACCACTATCTAATGTGGATCGCATTCTGTCTGCCATATCAGGGCAAGCTGCTGCCATTCAGCAACATGAGCAGATCCTTACTGAGATTCTTCAACGTTTAAATCTTCAGACTCCAGTCTCTTCATCACAAGAGCCTCAGCTGTCACATGGTAATCCTTCTCAAGCTGTGGTAGCTGCCCTGTCAGAACCCAAATTACCAACACCAGAATGGCAGTCCCGAGAAGTGTTATGGGTTTGTCACTCAGTGTAACCCTAGTGTTTCAGTTACAACCTGGCAGCTTCCCCACAGAGAGCAGCAAGGTTGCTTACATCATTACCCTTCTTACTGGCAAGGCTTTAGACTGGGACCACTCACTGCAAACAGTGTCAGCTTCATTGCTGAAATTAAGACAGTCTTCCACCCAGCCAGCAGAGGTGATGTGGACTACCGTTTGCTTCAACTCTCAAGGCACTCGAAGTGTGGCAGAGTTTGCCATTGAGTTTCATACCCTAGCTTCAGAGAGTAGTTGGGACCAGTGAGCTTTAAGGGCCACATTCCACCAGGCCTTGTCTCCGGAACTCAATGATGAGTTAGCTTTTAGAGACCCTTCTCCGGATTTGAAATGCTTAATTGAGGTGGCTATCCGAATAGATCATCATCTCTGAGAACGACAACAAGAACGACGTCGGGAGACCATTGTGTATCGTCCTCAGGAATTTTACAATACTTTTGAACCACTCGGGAAACCCAGTGATCTGGAGGAACCTATGCAGCTGGGTTGACCCAGATTAAGCTCAACAAGAAAGGGATTGACGGATGAGGGAGCAATGCTGTCTGTACTGTGGAAAGTCTGGCTATTTCCGATCCAACTGTCCTGAATTGTCAGGAAAAGCCTGTTTTCGAACAGGAAAGGGGGAACTGGAACTATCTTCCCTCATCCTACAATCTCTGGAGTTACTATCCAAGCCACCATCTTCCACAACAACCAGAATCACCAGCTTGGTGCTTTCATCGACTCTCGGGCTGCTGGGAACTTAATCAGGCGCTGATTACTGATGTCTTGCGGGAGATGCTGAACAAGTTCGTTTTTATCTACCTTGATGATATCCTCATTTTCTCACGCAACTACCAAGAACACATTCAACATGTTTGACAGGTCCTGTCCCAGTTACTTAAAGCCTCTTCGTCAAGCTGGAAAAGTGCAAATATAATTTGTCTTCAACCCCATTTATTGGCTTCATCATTTCCAAGGGCAACATCCAGATGGATCCTGGCAAAGTACGAGCACTGCAGGAATGGCGCAGGTAAAAGTTTTCTTGGGTTTGTAAATTTTTATAGAAGATTTATAAGAAGCTTCAGCTCTGTTGCAGAACCTCTCTCCGCACTCACAAAGAAGTCTGCCCAATCATTCATGTGGACTGAGAAGTCCAATCAAACTTTTAACAAGCTGAAAATACTCTTAACGTCTGCCCCTGTTTTAACCCTTCCAGACCCAGAGTTGCCCTTTGTGGTGGAGGTTGATGCTTCTGATGTGGGCATAGGGACAGTCTTATCCCAAAGACCCAGGGTCGACAACAGGCTTCACCCATGCGCTTATCTGTCTCGTCGAATAACTGCAGCAAAGAAGAATTATGATATTGGAAACCGAGAGCCATTGGCAGTAAAGGTGGCATTGGAGGAGTGGAGGCATTGGTTGGAAGGGGACAATTACCCATTCCTCATCTGGACAGACCACAGAAACCTAACCTACATTCAGGAGGCCAAGAGACTGAATTCCCACCAAGCACGCTGGGCACTGTTTTTAACCGGTTTGACTTTGTTCTTTCTTACCGCCCAGGTTCCAAGAATTCAAAACCTGATGCACTTTCGAGGCAGTTTGACTCCCCTGAGGAGGAGGCCAGACCAGAACCCATCCTTCCCACCTCCAGAATAATAGCAGCTATCCCGTGGGGCATTGAGGCTGCCATTAAAGGTGCCATCTGTAATGTTTGGCAAAAAAAATCAAGACATACTCCACATTCCATACCAGATGGGGGCAGTATGCCTCAATTAAGTGAATTGGTCTACTCTAGAGAAACAAAGGAGAAACGGCATAGTCTCTATGCTCCGCCCCTACTTTCACAACAACACTACAGGCATAGCCGAAGCCTAACTGTGCGTTCACACCGCCGGCGTTTAGAGCATCAAAAATCGCTCTTGCCGCTCTGCTCACGACGCTGCCGAAACATTTGTGAGCGCTCAGATGCTCTAACGTAGATCGAATGCTTATTTTGTATTTAAAGCGGCCGCAAAGCAAACAAACTTGTTGATCTCCTGCAGACTAACCACAAGGAGTTATAAATTAACCTCATTAAATATTGTTGTGGACAAAATATTAGGATCCTTTACTTAAAATGAACAATCTCAGACACCTTGGTCCACGTATCACTTTTAATTAATTTTTTATGTCCCTGTTTGCAAACAGGGACACATCATAGATTAATACAAATGCTAAACAGCAATAATCAACCTGTCCTTTATTCTGCTTGAGAACTAATGTGCCAACTCTCAAGCATTCACCGTGAGACACACGCAATTGACTCTTTTCACACGCTTTCACGCCACACATTCATTTTTTTACGCACAGAAAAACCACGAAGCAAAGAGGACACGGAGACCAACAGACTAGACAGAGCAGGTTAGTTATGATATAATAATAGGGCTGTGCAAAAAATCAAATGCGATTTTCATGCACCTCTCATCAGTAAAGACGCTCCTGTAATTAGAAGTATATCTCAAGCCTGTGCATTCAGATCAGGGTTGCCAGGTTTTCACAACAAATCCTGCCCAGTTCCATCTTAAAACTAGTCCAAAACTAGCCCAATCGCGTTTCCGGGAGGTTCCCCGATAAAAATTGCGTCCCGGGGTTAAAATATACATTTTTGGGAACGGTTTCCCTGGTAAAATTAGCATTTTAGGGGCTAAATATCACGTTATTGGTATTGCTTCAAACCGCTGCCATAAAAAACAACCGCAGACTTGGCAACACTGGTTCAGGTGGAGCGGCAGTTACTACACAGAGCCGTAGTCTACCGACAACTAACACAAAATCGCTTTCAAAATCGACAAAGAATCGCCTGCGATTTTAACATCGATTTTGTGTAGATTGTCAGTGAATTACGGCTCTGTGTAGTAAATGCCAACCAGTGTTGCCAAGTCTGTGGTGGTTGTTTTTCATGTCCGCGGGTCACAGCGACCCCAATACAAATAACGTGATATTTAGCCCCTAAAATGCGAATTATACCAAGGCAACCCTGCTAAAAAACTTATATTTTAACCCCGGGAAGCAATGTTTTATCGGGGAACCTTCTGGAAGCGGGATTGGGCTAGTTTTGAGAAGCAACTGGGCAGGAATTGTTGTGAAAACCTGGCAACCCTGATCTGAACACACGTGCTGGAGATATACTTCTAGTTACAGGAGCGTCTTAACTGATGAGATGTTCATGAGAAAAGACATGCACAGCCCTACATAAAAAAATGGGTAACGTTAAGTTATAGCTAGCTAATTACCAAACACAGCTACGGTTAGCCAACGCTAACATTAGCACGTTTATCGAACAGCCTTCGATACATTTCTATGTTATAACTTCCCGAAAATAAATACACAAACATATAAAACAAACTTCTAGTGAAATACTAACAGCATCTAACTTAACAATCAAAAACAAGGGTTGTAAGTTCGGAGTCGAACCTCATATCTTTCAGGTCCATCAGT
This sequence comes from Carassius auratus, assembly GCF_003368295.1. NCBI lineage: Eukaryota > Metazoa > Chordata > Actinopteri > Cypriniformes > Cyprinidae > Carassius > Carassius auratus. Next base: position 31,784,743 of record NC_039264.1, read on the forward strand.
TGTCTCCAGCAATTAAAAGCAGTGCGAATGTTTACTCTGGTTTGGCTCCTTATTTGATTTGTGCTTCCGAGCGCGGTTGTTTCCCTGAAGCGGGTGACGCTCTCTTCCCTGAACTGAAATGAACTAGTGGGCTGTACTTTCCACACGATTGACATCAGGTTCAAGTACACGCCCACAAGCCATGCAAATTATTCATGTATTGCAGGTTGGCTGGTGGTTATGTTGCCTGCATACCGCCTCCCATGGCCGAAACTGGTATTATGACACCTGTCGGGCCGGGGCTAGTAATGCTAATGCTAATTAAGATTGATATCTCTGCAGCACTATAACTTGACATTTTTTTAATGACATAATCGCCCTTATTTCTTCTCATTCTTTTGATGCGTGTAGGTCATGTTATGGATATTTTTACCTCAATTTTTGCATATGGCACCTTTAAGAAGGCCCAACGGAAGCAGTCTGATCCAGGTAATGGTCCACCAGGATGTCTTTTTGTTCCTAAACGACTACGTTCTGATGTCTTGCAATGTGCACATGTCTCCCTCCCCTCTGGTCATCCTGGGTCCTCTACAACTTGCAAGCTCATCCACAGGAGATTTTGGTGGCCAAAGTTGCAAAGAGACGTCTGTGATTTTGTCGCCGCTTGCACAGTGTGTGCCCAGAACTAGGAGCTCAGAACCTACCCTCAAGGACTACTGCATCCTCTACCTATGCCTAAACATCCTTGGTCGCACATATCTCTGGACTATGTCACAGGTCTGCCTGAATCCCAAGGTAATACTTTCATTCTTTTGGTGGTGGATAGATTTTCCAAAGCCTGTCACCTCCTGCCACTACCCAGACTTCCCACAGCTAGCCAGACTGCAGAGCTCCTAATGCAGCATGTGTTCAGGATTCATGGCTTCCCCCAGGATAATGTCTCTGATAGAGGTTCCCAGTTCACCTCCCTGTTCTGGAAGGCTTTTGGCTGTCTCATTGGATCTGAAATCAGTCTGTCATCTGGTTTTCACCCCCAGTCTAATGGGCAGAGGGTGAATCAGGAAGAGAAAACTTTGAGATGTTTGGCAGCAGACAATCAGACCACTTGGAGCTCTCAATTAATCTGGGCAGAGTTTGCACATTATAATCTCTATCATTTTTCCTTAGACATGTCCCCTTTTGAGTGCCAGTACAGTTTCCCTCCCATTTTGTTCCCTGGACAAGAGCCAGAAGTATGTGTTCCTGCTGCTGCTCAAATAGTTCGCCGTTGTCAACAGGCTTGGAAGAAGGCCCGAGCAGCTTTACTGAAAGCCACTCAACAACAGCAGAGGCAGGCAAACTGGCATCGGAGGTTGGGACCAATACTTCGTCCGGGTCAGAGGGTGTGGCTCTCAACCAGAGATCTGCCCCTGCAAACTAAGATGTTATATCGGTCCTTTTAAGATCCTCAGGAAGATAAATCCATTAGCTTACCGCCTGCAGCTGCCCAGGTCCATGAGGATTCATGTCTCTCAGCTAAAGCCTGTTGTTTGTTCTTCTCTGTCCCCAGCTGCCCGTATCGTTGATGGACAACCAGCTTACACTGTGTGTAGGTTGGTGGATTCCGTGGAAAAGTACTGTATTTGGTTGACTGGGAGGGTTACGGCCCAGAGAAGCGCTCATGGGTGCCTGCTTGAGACATTCTGGACCCTACTCTCATTATGGATTTTCGTCGCACCTAAAGACTCCAACAAATGAGCGTCAGGAGCCGTTCTCAGAGGGGGGACTCCTGTAAGGAGCCCTTAACTGGACTGCTATTTTCCTCCTGGTCAGCTGGTGGCATCTCTCACCAGAACACTACCACTCATTATGCCTGATGCATCACACCTGTATCTTGCCCTATTTAAGTGTGTTTGTGCCATGCCTTATTGTTCAGTCTAGAGCCTATGTTACCTGTTGCAAGCTAAGTCTGTTTAAGTTTAAGTGTTTGGACCCTTGTGTCTATTTTTCTTTGTACTGTTTTTTGGAAGGTCGGCTTCTCTTGTTTTGTTGCACCTTTTATTAGTCAAGATTGTCTTTTGTTGAAGACCCACGACTCCTTGCCGTTTGATCATCCCTGCTCTTGGTTTAATTTAGTGGGGTGTCAGCTCAATCCAGGGGGGGGTGAAATGCTATTTCATGCATACTGAGTTTTTTACACTGTTAAAGAGTTGGATTCCCATGCTAAACATGGACAAAGTTTCAAAAATTAAGTTGTACGTTTGAAGGAGTATTTCTGTTCCAAAAATACTCCTTCCGGTTTGTCACAAGTTTCGGAACGTTTTTTTCGAGTATGGCTCTGTGTGACGTTAGATGGAGCGGAATTTCCTTATATGGGTCCTAAGGGCACTTCTGCCGGAAGAGCGCGCGCTCCCGTATAGCAGAGCACTGAGAGAACAACAGACATTCACTGATCAGAGCGAGAGCGTCGCGAAATGTCACAAAATAAGTGTGTTTTTGGTTGCCAGGGCAAGACAACCCTGCACAGATTACCAAAAAAAAAACAGCATTAAGGGACCAGTGGACGGAGTTTATTTTTACAGAGCATCGACGGAGTTGTGCAAGTGTTTGTGTTTGTTCCCTGCATTTCCAAGATGCTTGTTTTACAAACAAGGCCCAGTTTGACGCCAGATTTGCACATCGTTTATTTCTTATGGATAATACAGTCCCAACGAAAAAGGGTCACGATCGTGTGTTGGAACCGCATGCGGTGAGTAATATGCTTCAAATATCTCTGTGTTGTTAACTTAACTATCGGCGCGTAAGCACATCAAGTAAACAACATGCGATGTTGTCATCAAACTGCACTTTCCACATGTACAGCTTAAAAAAAAAAAAAAAAAAAAAAGACGACAAAGTGGAACTTAGTCATTTTCCAAAACCACTAAGCAAATATATACAGTTTCAGTACATACCACATAGAGACGTTGTTGCTGATGCTGCTCTTGTTAAATTTCAGCCTCTGGATCTGATTCTGGATCATAAATATACGCTGAATCTGACTGTTAGCCATGGTTTGTTTTGGATGATGGTTTTTTCCTCACGGTAATGTCACAGCTTCCAAACGCTCTCAACGCAAAAGCTTACTGGTGCTCGCGATTCTTTAGTTCGGCCCACACGTCACGCCTCCAGCCGGTCGTGTTTTTCCGGGAAAAAACGGTACAGACTATCTTTCTCTTATGAATATAATAAAACGTACTCGGTTACTAACGTAACCTCGGTTCCCTGAAATACGGGAACGAGTACTGCGTCGAAGACGCATATGGGAAAAACCCCCTTTTTCTCCTGAACTGAAGCCTTATTCAATCACGCAGTGAAACTGCACAGCCATTGGATCGTGCAGTGCTATTAAAACAAACCAATGGCTTGGCAGCGGTGCTGCACGAACCTATGGCAGCGAAGCCCGCCAAAGCCCGCCAATATGGGCGGGGAATCTGGCTATATATTGGCCGCTTCGCCACAGGAATTCAGGTTACTTCGACTGAAGCGACGACTGAGTTGTGCAGCCTTTTTAGCATGGCAAGGAACGCAGTACTCGTTCCCGTATTTCAGGGAACCGAGGTTACGTTAGTAACCGAGTACGTTCCCTTTCAATACTTCACTCGTACTGCGTCGAAGACGCATATGGGAACCCAGTTCAATCACGCCATGCTAAGAAGGGAGGACGACCAACGCAATCAAACTTGATTTGTTAAACCAAGATATGATAATAGCAACTAGGGGCAGAATAAGCTCAATGAGGTTACGTCTGGCCTAGCCTGATCATCCCGTGTTCGTATCGCCTCAGTAGCCAAGGGACCGAGTGCATACGAGTAGAGTTTGAGCCTTGGGCAAGAATGGCCAAGAGCATGCAAATGAGGAACAAGAAGGTGACCTTCACACAGAAAGTACCCTAGCATGAAGCGCTGGGACGTCTAGATTGTAAAATCTAGCAAATGTGGACGGCGAGCTCCAGCCAGCCGCCTCACAAATTTCTGCGATAGTCACACCATTAGACCATGCCCAAGACGAAGACACTGCTCTCGTCGAATGGGCTCTTACTCCAATTGGGCTTTGCAGGCCCAAAGAAGAGTAGGCTAGCTGGATTGCATCCACAATCCACCTTGAAAGTCTTTGCTTAGAGACCGGTAACCCTCTGGTGCGGTTTCCAAAGCATATGAAGAGCTGTTCTGATCGTCTTATTGGTGCAGAACGCTCTATGTAGACTTTTAGAGCCCTCACTGGGCAAAGTAGATTCAGCCCTGGATCCTCCTCTGTGTTTTGTAACGCAGAGAGGGTGACCACTTGTGCTCTAAAAGGTGTGGAGAGCACCTTTGGCACATAGCCATGCCTCGGTTTCAGGACGACCCTCGAGTCGTTAGGCCCGAATTCTAGGCAATTAGGGCTCATCGAAAGTGCTTGCAAATCACCCACACGCTTAACAGACGCTAGTGCCAATAGCAGAGCGGTCTTTAGCGACAGGGCTTTAAGGCCTATGGACTGTAGCGGTTCAAAGGGGGCCCCCTTCAGGGCTCTCAGCACCGTGGGCAGGTCCCAAGAAGGGACGGTGGGAGGGCAAGGCGGATGAAGCCGTCTGGCACCTCTCATAAATCGGACGACTAAGTCGTTTCTGCCCACCGACTGGCCTGCTATAAGGGCGTGTGATGCCGCTATAGTTGCTACATAGACCTTGAGCGTGGAGGGGGATCGTCCCTTCTCCAAGAGCTCTTGCAAAAATGACAGTATCACTGATACGTCACAAGAGGTCGGGCTCTCACCATGGTCTGAACACCATGTGGAGAACACAGACCATTTGGAGGCATAGAGGCGTCGTGTAGACGGAGCTCTAGCCTGTGAAATTGTGTCTAGCACACGCTCAGGGAGTCCCGCGGGCTCCCGTCGAGCGACCAAATGTGCAGAGACCACTTCTCTGGGTGTGGATGCCAAATCGTCCCGTCCGCCTGAGAAAGGAGGTCCCGTCTCAGGGGAACGGGCCATGGGGCTGCAGTCAGCATCTGCGACAGGTCGGCTATCCAGTGCTGATTTTCCCAGAATGGGGCTACAAGCAGAACCCTGCATCTCTGGTCCCTGACCCGCCTGATTACTTGGGGAATCAGAGGGACCGGAGGAAAAGCATAAAGAAGACGGTTGGGCCAGTCCTGGGACAACGCGTCCTTGATCTTGGAAAAATATATTGGGCAATGAGAGTTGTCTTTTGAGGCAAAGAGGTCTATTTCCGCTCTGCCAAAGACCTCCCATATCTTCTGAACCGTCTGCGGGTGGAGTCTCCACTCTTCTGAGGAGACTCCGCTTCTTGACAGCATATCCGCGCCCTTGTTCAGCTTGCCCGGAAGATGCACTGCTCTCAGGGACCCCAAATTGCTTTGGGTCCATTCCAGCAGTCGCGACGTCAGTCTGAAGAGACGCGTCGACGACAGCCCACCTTGGTGATTTATATAAGAGACCACCGTCATGCTGTCCGATCTGACCAGCACGTGGTGGCTCTTTAGGTCTGACAGGAAGCTCTGGCAGGCTCGTTGAACTGCAATCATCTCGAGGCAGTTGATGTGAAGCCTGCTCTCCTCTTTCGACCATTGGCCGAAAGCGGGTTTCCCTTCGCACAGCGCGCCCCAACCCTTGTTGGACGCGTCTGTGGAGATCACTTTCCTTCTGCAAACCATACCAAGTGGAGCACCCCGTTCCATCCATTGCATGTCCCTCCAAGGGGTCAGGGCCGAAATACAGTCCTGACTCACCTTGATATTCAAGCGTCCGTGACGCCATGCATGAGGTGGAACACGTGGTTTCAGCCAATATTGGAGGGGGCGCATACGAAGCAGCCCGAGCTCCAGCACCGGCGATGCCGCCGCCATAAGACCCAGCAGCTTCTGGAATGTCTTTAGGGGTCGAGAAGCACCTATTTTGAAAGAGGCCGCAAGTCGCTGTAGAGCCGCAGCGCGCTCCTTCACCATTGTTGCCCTCATCGTCACTGAGTCTAACACTGTTCCCAGAAACGATATCCGCCGGCTGGGGGACAGTGAGCTCTTGACAAAGTTCACCCTGAGCCCCAGGCATTCCAGATGGCTGAGGAGCACAGTTCTGTAACCCAATGCCTCCCCCTCTGACTGAGCTAGAACTAGCCAGTCGTCGAGGTAATTGAGAATGCGGATGCCCTTCTGCCTGAGAGGGGAGAGAGCCGCATCCATGCACTTTGTGAACGTGCGAGGCGCCAGAGACAGCCCAAAGGGGAGGACCTTGTATTGGTAAGCCACGCCCTCGAAGGCAAATCTCAAGAACGGCCTGTGACGGGGGGCTATCTGGATGTGAAAGTAAGCGTCTTTCAGATCCAGCGAAAAGAACCAATCCCCTGAGCGTATTTGCGAGAGGATTTGTTTCAATGTGATCATTCTGAAGCGCCGTCTCATGAGGGCACGGTTCAGATGTCTTAAATCGAGGATGGGGCGCAGCCCACCATCCTTCTTGGGAACCAGGAAGTAACGGCTGTAAAACCCTGAGTCGCGGTGTGCTGGGGGAACGATTTCTATAGCTCCCTTCACCAGCAGATTTTTCACTTCGGCACGAAGAACGTGAGCGTTCTCGTTGTGCACTGAAGTGGTGACCGCCCCGCGAAAGCGTGGTGGCCGTCGTGCGAACTGAAGGGAATAGCCGTGTTTTATTACTCCCATGACCCAATCTGATACCCCGGGAATGGCTTGCCATTGTGAGGCCCGGATGGACAGAGGTTGTATTAACTCGAGTGATTGACCGCCGTGGGGGGACATAGCACTCGTGAGTGTTGTGTGAGGAGAACTGCTCTTTTTGTGAAGGAGTGTGTTTTTTATTTTTTGCACTATAACAGCGCTTTGCTGTCTGGGCGCTAACAAGGGCCCATTGTTTGCAGCAGGAACAACTTCGTCGACATCTGGAGATGGACGGCAGAACACACGGGGCAGTTTGGGGGGTGGTCCGGCTGTGGCGAGACTTAGCCCCCTCCTCTTTCTTTCCTGTCGATCAGGATGACGGCGGCGGCGCAGGGTCCAGCACTATCTTGGGCCGGGGTCCCATGCGCTTGGGATACTGATACCGTCTGGTGGCCGAGCGAGAACGGTGTCGAGGCTCGGGTTTCACCGGCTGGGCTGCGGTGGTAGCAGCTGGCGCTTGCTTAGGAGGCTGACGAATCGGCACCTGTCTGGGGCGACTGGCAGCAGATGAAGCGCGCTTCGGCAGGAAGTGTCGCATTGCCTGGGACGACTTCTGCGCCTCTGTGAAACGCTCGGCGAATCCCTCTATCGCCGGGCCAAAGAGGCCGCTGGGGGAGATCGGTGCGTCTAGGAACTGGCTCTGTCAGCATCCTTGATCTCCGTAAGGTTGAGCCATAAGTGGCGCTCCAAGACGACCAGGTTAGCCATCGAGCGCCCAATGGCCTGGGCGGTGCTCTTGGTAGCACGCAGCGCCAAGTCTGTTGCACTTCTCAGCTCCCTGAGTGTGGCGACATCTGGGCCAGACTCGTCGGTGGCGGCGAGAAGTTTGGCCTGGAAGACTTGAAGCACCGCCATAGAGTGGAGCGCCGCGGCTGCTTGCCCTGCCGATGAGTAGGCACGCCCGGCGAGCGCCGACGTCGTACGGCAGGGTTTGGACGGATGGTTGGCCTTGGCTTTCCATCCAATAGCTGCTGGCGGGCAGAGATGCACGGCCACAGACTCGTCCAGCGGCGGCAGCCGTTCGTATCCTCTTTCATCAGCGCCGTCAATTGAGGTGAGGGCGGATGAAGATGAAGTACGCAGGCGCGCTGAGTAGGGGGCGCGCCACGATTTAGTGAGCTCGTCGTGGACCTCCGGGAAGAACGGAGCAGTTCGCTGACGAGGGGCTTGCTGGCGCCCCGGCAGAAACCATTCATCCAGACGGCTACGGGCTGGTTCCTCTGGAGGAGACCAATCCAGACCCAGCTCATCCACTGCCCTGGAGAGAACGCGGATAAGCTCGGCGTCCATCCCGAGTTTCGAGCGGTTTGGTTCAGATGACATCGAGGGGGCGGGGTCCGGCGAGCCCGACAGCTCCTCAGCATCTGAAGCGGCTAGAGACATGCTGTCCTCTAGCAGTTCCTCCTCAGTCCCTCCAAACAAAACCAGATCACTCGCGGCAGCAGAGGGACACTGGTCTGGCTGTACAAAGAGGACTGGGGAATCCCCTCTGGGCGGAGAAAACGAGGCACGCGGGGGCTGAGCCGGCGTGAGCTCGCTTTCATCCTGCTGCTTTAATCCTCTGCCCCGCCTTTTCTTCCTCGCCGGCTCGCGGGAGGAAGAAAAAGGGAGGGCGCGAGGAGCGAGATCGCTCTCTGAAAAGAAAGCGATTCGCGAGCGCAGAGAGGCGATATTCATGTTCTCGCAATGAGAACATGAATTCCCCGCGAGTGTTGTGTCAGCGTGGGGTTTCCCCAAGCACGCGACACACTCGCTGTGCCCGTCATCAGCGTGCAGAGGGGCTCTGCACGAGCTGCAATGACGAGACGGCATTTGCAACAACGCCGTAGAAAAAGGCTCTTTTAGAGAAATTTGCTCTTTCAATATATCTCACCGGATGGCCGCAGGGAAGCGATGAATCTGCGGTGGGGACCGGCAGTCGCGTTCCAGTGCGAGGCGTGTCAACGGCGAGCAGTTCAGCGGAGATCAGCGAAGCGATGTGACGTCGTCGCTGAAGGAGAAATAATCTGAATTCCTGTGGCGAAGCGGCCAATATATAGCCAGATTCCCCGCCCATATTGGCGGGCTTTGGCGGGCTTCGCTGCCATAGGTTCGTGCAGCACCGCTGCCAAGCCATTGGTTTGTTTTAATAGCACTGCACGATCCAATGGCTGTGCAGTTTCACTGCGTGATTGAATAAGGCTTCAGTTCAGGAGAAAAAGGGGGTTTTTCCCATATACGTCTTCGACGCAGTACGAGTGAAGTATTGAAAGGGAACTAAAGACTTTTTGGAGTTATGAAGGATGCAGTACTACTCTATAGGTACTCAAGATTAACAGGATATTGAGTGAAAACGAGCATTTCACCCCCCCTTTAACTCAGTGACTTTGAACCCAACAGACACAGGTTAAATCCCCACCTAAAACAGCATCGTTACATTATTAGCATCAAGTTCTGATGTTTCGTCTTCTATCTTTACTTACTTTTTCCTTTTGAAGTCTTTAAACAAATTTCTAATACTACTTTTTTTCAGTTGATATAATGTGTATTGTTCATAATTGTGTATTATATGCAAAACAGTTTATATGTCAACTCAAATGTCCTTTTGTGCTCCACAGAACATCAAATACAATTTTAATTCTTCATAATTTCAGGCACCTTAAGATCAAGAAATTAATTCAGTGAATACGTGCACAAGAGGACTGTACCTGAACATGGTTGACAGAGTTGAGTGATGTTCAGATGTGTGGTCTGGTTTGTGATGGGATTGTTGATCACACAGCTGTAGCTGTTTTTCTCCTGATATTCCACCTCCAGAGGTAGAGAGAGACTGATGCTGAGATCAGACACACTGATGCTGGACAATAAACTGTTTCCTTTGTACCAGGAGAGAGTCACATGACTCACATTCACCACTGAACACAACAATGAACAATATGATGATGATGATGAACATTGTGAAGAGTTACTGCTGATGACAGGAACAGACAGATGAGCTGAAAACATAAAAAAATAATAATGATTAAGCATCAGTCAGTCTCATAGCAGTGATCCCCTCTCCTCTCTCTTTTTACATTTATACAAGATTATTGTTTACATATTAACAAATATCAGACAGGAAAATTATGCTTAATTAAAGTTATCTAGTTATTTTTAAAATATTTTTAAAAAAAGTGTTAAGATAAATCTAACAAGTTAATAAAACTAGTATTTAACTCACCATAGACAGTGAGAGTGAGATTCTTGCTCACACTGCTGGCCTGTAGTTGATAGAGTCCAGTGTGTTCAGTTCTGGTGTTTGTGATGATCAGAGATCCAGTTTGATAATCCAGCTTCAGTCTGTTTCTGAATCTCCCATCAAGAACATCATCACATACAGAGATGCTGTCACCAATTAAATTAATTTTAGCTATTACAGTGTTTTCAGATCCAATCCCCCACTGAATCAGATCTTCATCCATCATGTCAGTAAGACCAGAGTCTAGAGTGACTGAATCTCCCTCCAGCACTGACACTGACTTCACTGTAACTGTATCACCAAACACACCTGAAGAAAAGAGTTACAGATTAAAAAGTAAATAAAATAATTTTGTTGATTTTCTTCAATAGATCAGTTTTGTAAATGTAATAAAGAACAGCAACACAGGCACAAAAGTATCCTGGAATTCATATTTACTGAACATGTTATTTTCAGTTAGCTGACACTGTTAGTAAAGCTGGGTCTGGAGCCAATCTGATTGTTCCCTTCAGTGCCTCTGAGACATTAAGACCTGTTTCTCAGACAAAACCAGAAATAGGCCATAGTAAAAAAAAAAAAAATAAAAAAATAAATAATTGGAAATTAAGATTACTGGTGTGCATATTGTGACAAAACATAAGATCAGTCAGTGCAAGTTTCTATCATATGAAACAGCTCAAACATATATTTCAGTCTGGGAGGCCTCGTCTGTGAAACCAGGGGTGAAGGTTATAAAAATTCAAATGCTTATTTCACCCTGGACACATAAGCAGCTCATTGTGATTTCATCACACAACAGTAGCAAAAGAGCAGTGATCCTTTGACATTAATATATGATGGTCATCTTTCAGTAAAACCAGCATGAAATCAAATAAACATTTTTCTATTTTTTATGGAATGTTGAACTATTTATTATAAAGGATTTCATTTTTTTTTTAATTCATGTGCAGTCATTATCTTTAAAAAAATAACTTGTCTTCCCTCTAACAGATACATCTCTTCTTTGATGATGTGTTTACTGGCACGAAGGTGGAGCAACTTGTCACTTTGTCACTTGAGATTTGTCCAAAAGTAAACCACAAACATTCAATTACCTCACCATGAGCAAAATTAAGCCCCGCCCTACATTTGTTATTATGTTCTACATTTGTTTGAATGTCAGGTATGGGAAATAAAAGACTCTGTCTGTCCATTGCATGCCAAACAGAACAGATTTCAAACAAAAGGAAACTGCAGCCTGACTTCACTTTATAGTTGCCTAAAATGGATAACTGTACAATAACATGGGGAAGTCGTGGCCTAATGGTTAGAGAGTCGGACTCGCAATCAAAGGGCTATGAGTTTGAATCTCGGGCCGGCAGGATTTGTGGGTGGGGGGAGTGCATGTACAGTGCTCTCTCCACCTTCAATAACAGAACTTAGGTGCCCTTGAGCAAGGCATCGAACCCCCAACTGCTCCCGGGTGCCGCAGCATAAATGGCTGCCCACTGCTCCGGGTGTGTGTTCACAGTGTGTGTGTGTGTGTGTGTGTGTGTGTTCACTGCTCTGTGTGTGTGCACTTCGGATGGGTCAAATGCAGAGCACAAATTCTGAGTATGGGTCACCAATACTTGGCTGAATGTCACTTTCACTTCACTTCACTATAACATGCAATGCCTTCGTTTTGAAAATAATTCACTTGAATGAAAAATAATCTGCACAATCTGTAAATCATGGACATATAGAAATGCATATGCAGCTGATCACTCTCATATTTCACAAACAAATAGTAGATCCAAAAATACTATTGACCTTAATGTGTATCAGTCATTCCTATCTCTGCTAATGTGTCCACTGCTAAAATGACATACTACCATAACAAAATTAACAATTAATTTCTCAACTCTAGCATGCTTTTTTTTTTTTATTTCCTCGAATTTCCTTTGTCCGTTTAATCTCTAATAGCTGACAACTTTGCCACATTTTTCATTAATAAAATTAAAAACAATTTTCCACACCACAATCAGTCAAGCTCATGTCACCAGTTAACATGCACTCATTTACATCCTTCTCTTCACTCGCTGAGGCAGAAGTGTCAAAACTCATCCTTTCTAATCACCCTACAACTTGCCCGCTTGATCCTATTCCATCTCATCTCCTTCAAGCCATTTCTCCTGCAGTTGTACCTGCACTCACTCACATCATTAACACATCCCTCCACACTAGTGTTTTCCTTCATCATTGAGACAGGATCCTATAACTCCACCACTTAAGAAATCAACCCTAAACCCATCTCTTTTAAAGAACTACAGACCAGTTTCCTTTCTTCCTTTCATTGAAAAAAACACTTGAATGAGCTGTGTTCAACCAAGCCTCTGCATTTCTCACACAGAACAACCTCCTTGACAGCAACCAATCTGGCTTCAGAAGTGGACATTCAACTGAGACTGCCTTTCTCTCAGTTGTTGAAGCCCTAAGACTGGCAAGAGGGGATTCCAAATCTTCAGTACTTATCCTGCTGATCTGTCCGCTGCTTTTGACACGGTTAACCACCAGATCCTCCTATCAACGCTACTGGCGAAAGGCATCTCAGGAACAACACTTCAATGGTTTGAGTCTTACCTATCAGATAGGTCCTTCAAAGTATTTTGGAGAGGTGAGATTTCCAAGTCACAACATCTAACTACTGGGGTGCCTCAGGGCTCAGTTCTTGGACCACTTCTCTTCTCTATCTAAATGTCATCATTAGGTTCTGTCATTCAGAAACATGGCTTTTCATACCACTGCTATGCTGATGACATTCAACTCTACTTCTCATTCCATCCTGATGATCCGATGGTAGCTACTCGCATCTCAGCTTGTCTAACAGACATTTCTTGCTGGATGATGGACCATCACCTTCAGCTCAACCTTGCCAAGACAGAACTGCTTGTGATTCCAGCAAACCCATTGTTTCATCACAATTTCACCATCAAGTTAGGCACATCAACCATAACTCCTTCAAAAACAGCCAAAAGCCTTTATGATTGATGATCAGCTGACTTTCTCAGACCACACTGACATAACTGTCTGATCCTGCAGATTTGCTTTATTCAACATCAAGAAGATCAGGCTTTTTCTTTTGGAACATGCTGCACAACTCCTTGTTCAAGCTCTTATTCTGTCCAGGCTGGACTATTGCAATGCCCTCTTGGCAGGTCTTCCAGCCAGTTCTATCAAACCTTTACAATTAATCCAGAACATGGCAGCAAGATTAACTTTTAATGAGCCGGAAATAATGCATGTCACTCCTCTGTTTATCAATTTGCACTGGCTTCCAATAGCTGCTCGCATAAAATTCAAGGCATTGATTTTTGCCTACAAAACTACCACTGGCTCTGCACCCATTTACCTAAATGTATTACTTTAGACTTATGTGCCCTCTAGATGCTTGCATTCTGCAAGTGAACGTTGCTTGATTGTGCCATCCGAAGGAAACACAAATTCACTTTTACGGACTTTTAAATTAAATGTTTCCTCCTGGTGGAATGACCTCCCCAACTCAATCCGAGCAGCTGAGTCCTTAGCCGTCTTCAAGAATTGGCTTAAAACCTTTATTTGACCCTCTAACTCTAACACTCACTATTCTAATTCTATTCTTTAAAAAAAATCTAACTACCATTCTAATCTTTTTGTATTCTATTTTCTTTTCATTTATTATGTATTATGTGTATGTATGTATGTATATATATATATATATATATATATATATATATATATATATATATATATATATATATATATATATATATATATATATATATATATATATATAAAATACCTCTAACACTAGCTTGCTCTATTCTTTTTTCTATTCTATCTGTTTTCTTTTTTATTTATTATATTTAAAAGCCCTTGCTACATGTACTGTGTTAAGCTAACTGAGACTTGTTATAGCACTCATATATCATTGCATTTCTTGTTGTTTTTGATTGCTTCCACTGTCCTCATTTGTAAGTCACTTTGGATAAAAGTGTCTGCTAAATGAATAAATGTAAATGTATTAAATATAAATGACATTAACATCTTACATTTACGCAGTAACTTTAACATTACACTCTTCAAAATAAAGGTCCTTTATTGTTTTCAAAAAGTTTTCTTGGGTAACCAAAAAGGGTTCTTCAATGGAATCACTGCAAAAACTTAATTCAGGAGCATTATTTTTTAAGAATGTAGCATTCATCGATTCTTTACTTTATTTTACAATAAAACTGTTTCTCATATAGTGGAAGTGAAATTGTGGAGGTCCTTTCAATCACATGCTATACTCACAAGAACACAAACAGACACACACACACACACACTATTCAAACCTCAAGACATACACACACTAAAATACGTCAACCACAAACATGGAATAATAGCCTCACTGTAATGCACATTAAAAATGAAGCTGTGGAGATGCAGTAGTAAAACAATGTCTGCAACGGAAGACCTACTGTTAGTAAGAAGTTTTCTAATGTACTCCAAGCGCTTATACGCTATGCTATTTTGTGTGTTTTTACACATAATGCAACAATTTCCAATTAAATAATATTTGATATAGATTCACAGTTTAATTTTGTGTAGTGTAATGACTTGGGTTCATGCCCTTCAAAGACTCATTTAGTTCTATTGTTTCAGTTTTCACCATTTCTGTCTAGCTCAGTTTTCTTTCGTTTCTCTAGTGTTTCTAGGGCTTTTAATTTTCCCTTCACCTGTGCCTAGTTTAGTTGCTTTTCTAGTCTCTTGTATTTATAGCCCCCTGTTTCTTTTATTATTCATTTATTTTACACAAAGTTGTGAGGTTGCATTTACCTTTGTCTTGGAGTAACAATTTTACAGAAAAAGAAGGAATACTTTAGATCTGTGAACACTATTCACTAGTTGATTATTAGCATTATTATTACTAGATTATTTACTGTTTATTAGTACTTATAAAGCACATATAGTAATGTTTTATTCTAAATGGCCATATTCTACATCCCTTAACCCTAATCTATACCCAAACATAACTACTTCAAACAACTACATCTTTAGATTGCCATCTTTGTAGATCCTCATCTCAACTGCACATTACATGCAGTCTACACTGCAAAATCAATACAGTATAATTCTAGTTAGTTTGTAGTTAAACTAGTACATTAATGAACTGGTTAACTTTAACTGAGCAGACATCAGTCAGATGTTCATAGAAGAGCTTTGTCTTCGGTTGAAAATTGACTCAGCAGATCAGATGAAGCCTGGGAACTTTATTTTCACACATTTTAGTGTTGTATTTTATTTATTTATTTATTTATTTATTTTTTTTTATCTCACCGGGTGGACTGGGGTTTAACTGTTAAACATATGTGCTGTACAATCATTTCTCAAAACTAGCTTCACTTTTTTCATATTTTTGCTCAGTAACTTCATCTGCAGAGACATATATACACCAGAGGTCTGTGCTTTGTAGCTCGCATACATCAGAGATTTGACACATGGCAGACCTTGTAATTGGGTCATTCCTGTTATACAGTGACTTTTATGTCCAAATGATTTATTTAATCATATTTTTTTCTAAAAATGAGTCACATATTTATGAGATATGGCTTAAATTGTATATTTAGGTCTGCTTTATCACTTAAACAGAGATAATTTACATTATAAATACTATTTTGTATTTTGCACTTTTCATTGATATATGCATTCAACTTTATAGTGTCCTCATTGCAAAGTAATCAACTTCCACAAGAAATATAAACCATGAAATGATAAAAAAAAAACTCAAAATATGTTTATATTATGTTATAGACTAAGCTAAACTGACTCTAATCATACATATGAATCATGTGAAAATATATATTTTTTTTATTATTTTTTTTTTACAATTTTCTTCAATTACCGTGTCCCTGAAGTCATTTTCCACCCTGTTAGTACATACTTTCTCGCCTTCCAAAACTGACTGCAATGTCATTGAGACCATTTAATAGAAGTGATTTATTTTTCCCACTGGAATTTTTCTGTCAAAATTGAGGTAAGCTTCAACTCTCACGCATAACTTTGCTTTAGTTTTTGAAATGTTATCCTGCTTTATCCTGTGTTTTTCCTTCATATATGTCATCATAATAAAAAAAGCATAATTATTAAAAGCATAATTATATAATTTTTTTTTTTTTTTTTTTTTTTGAGTCCCAGAGCTTTACCAATATCCATTTCTAATCGTTAAACATTTCACTATTTTGGTAGAATGCAAAAAATATAAAAATCATGTAACTTTTTTTCCAATACTTATGAAGCCAAAATGTTACCGCATACCAGGAATGACCCAATTATCTCAGGCTATTTGAATTCATTAAAATATCTGCATTAGTTTGTCTGAGATTGCTGCACAATCTTATGTGCACTGGTAAGAACAGATATATTGATAGTTGAAACCATGATCAGTGATGCAGCAATTCACTGAATCAAGACAGAAACATAATGACATCATAACTAAAATCAAGGAAACATCCTAGCGAGCATAAAAGATGTATTATATATGTATTATTATTGTTATTATTATTATTCTACAATCGCTAGTATTTGTACAGATTGCATTACTTATTGATTGATAGTGGAATTGAATTCATTAGAGCTCCACAATATTAACAATAATAAAAATCTGTTCTGTAACTTACCAGCCAGGCGGCAACAGCACAAACAGCAAAAAGCCAATGTGTGAAACATGTCCATCTTCAGTTCAGCGGTCTGAAATAGTTTCAGTCAAATGTGAAAGCTTGCAGTAAATTTGTGTAGAGAACAAGCTTTTAACAAAGTGAACTATGTGCTGACTTCCTCCAGACTGAAGACTGAATTAGATCATGACCCATGTGTTCAACAACATTTCCTGTCTAAAACACACCCAAAGACTGTCAGGTAATAATTGGCAACCAGGAGAGTCTTTTTTTTTTCTTGACAAAACTATTATTCACTACTCATTAAATATTCAATTTAGGTTGTCATTTATTAGATAGTATGTTATTAAAAAGGTCTTATTATGCTTTTTCACTTTTTCAACTTTAGTTAGTCTGTAATGTTGCTGTTTGAGCATTAAAAAAAATCTGCGAATTTTCAAAGCTCAAAGTCTAATTCAAAAGGAGATTTTTTTTTTTTTTACATAAATCACTTGGACTACAACATATATTTTCTGGGATTTGTCATATCACAAATATTAATGAATGTGATAAGATGTAGTTGAGATTCAACAGAGAAGGCAACAAGTGTTATCACGATGTCAAAAATACACTAGCTTTCCAAAGACAGAGAAATTTAGAGTGGTTACAATGATCCGGGTTTAAATCACGCTCAAATTGTTTTGATTTTGACACAATATTTACACTGAAGCATGCAGGCAGCTATAGTAAGAGGCAGGACATTTTCTGAACAGTGGTGCAAATCACAACACACTGGCCCAGCTAAACAATCACAGCACACACTGGCCCAGCTCTGAAAAAACAGAGGAAACACCTTGCGAATGACTGTAGTTGTCCTGCTGCATCGGCACAGTGTAATAACTGTCAAAAAATGGGAAATTATTCACAAGTCTGTTGCTCGGGACAAGCTCGCTCAGTGCGTGAAATTTACTTACCTGAGATTCAGATCCTTTATATGCATGACTCGTTAACTGATAAAATTCAGTGCACGGCTGTCATAGCGACCGCAACTACGTCTGTGCCTATCGAGGTGACCGTGGATTCTGGATCATCTGTTTCGATTTTGCCGAAAATTGTGTATGATACACACTTCAGGAAAGACGCTTTGCAGCCTCCTTCTGCAAGACTGGTGACATATTCTCGTGCTCCGATTCCTGTACTTGGATGCTTACCTGTGATTGTCTCTAAGGATGACATTACCTGCTCCACATCGTTCTTCGTGGTTGAATCTGGCACAGCTCAGCTTGGAATGGATCTGATCAATGGGCTACATCTTCGTTTCGAAGGCAATTCAATTTTGCCAGAGCGCACGTCAGCTCCGGTCTTGCGATTGTCTGCTTCGATATCTTCACCTGCTTTGGGATGCGCAAAAGGTTTTGTGCACAAGGTAAAAATTTTGTCTGCTGTGACTCCTGTGCATCAGAAACTCCGCCGCTTACCTTTGTCTGTTAGAGATACAGTCAGTGAAGAAATTCATCACCTTCTTGAGTTGGGCGTAATTGAGAGAGTGGATGCTTCGCCATGGGTCTCCCCGATAGTAGTAATACAGAAAAAGTCGGGTGCTTTTCGTATGAGCGTTGACCTGCGAGAGCCCAACAAGGCTGGAGTTACGGATAGCTACCCTCTACCACACATCGAAGAAATGTTGTCTGTGTTAAGAGGCGTGACTGTATTTTCCAATATCGATTTGGAGAGTGCTTACTTTCAGGTACCGTTACATGAGGAGAGCCGCGATTTGACCGCCTTCATTACTAACGAAGGACTTTTCAGATTTTGTCGGGTCCCGTTTGGCCTTGCTTCAGCACCCTCCGCTTTTCAGAAAATGTTGGCAACAGTTTTACGAGGACTTCCGAATGTGGCCAATTACCTGGATGATATTATTCTTTGGGGACGTACACAAAAAGAACATGATCACACGCTCAAAGCTATCGTTCAGCGTTTACAGGATGCTGGGCTGAAGTTGAATCATTCAAAGTGCCAGTTCAACAAAACCAGTCTGAGCATCCTGGGACATACAGTGAACGCGCAAGGAATTCAACCGGATGAGGATCATCTTTCCGCTATTCTTCATACACCTGCTTCGGAAGATGTGACCCAACTTCGGCCGTTCATTGGGCTACTGTCGTGGTACAACAAGTTTATTCCTAATTTTGCCACGGTAGTTGAACCTCTGCGTGCTTGTATCAGAAAGGGCTCAGATTTCGTCTGGTCTGAAGATGTACAGCAATGCTTTAATGCTGTAAAATAATTGCTCATCCATAGCCCTGCACTTTCATTATTCAATCTAAATTTGCCTACAGTGGTATCTACAGATGCCTCTAACTACGGTCTGGGCGCTGTTCTCGTTCAAGTTCACGAGGATAAAACGGAACGCATTGTCGCTTTTGCATCGCGGACCTTGTCAGCGGCTGAACGCAAGTACTCGACCATCGAAAAGGAAGCGCTGGCTTGTGTCTGGGCCGTTGAAAAGTGGCGAACATACTTGTGGGGCCGCAAATTCTTCCTGCGCACGGACCACCAAGCCCTAACTGTGCTTCTCTCGTCCAAAGGAACTGATCGTGCCGGGATGCGCATTGCGAGCTGAGCAGCGCGGTTACTGTGCTTCAATTATGACATGATTTACAGGTCTGGGGCTCTGAATAAAACAGCCGACTGTCTTTCTCGCCACACCTTCACTGTGCCACTGCAGCCAGTGCCTTTTCCATCTGTACTGTGGGAAAAGGTAGCTATTGATGTGGTGGGCCCATTCGAAACCGCTGAGTGGGACTGCCGTTATGCGCTGACATTGATCGACTATCACAGTAAATGGCCTGAAGTCGCTTTCACTGCTTCCATCACTAGTCAAAGTGTGATCACCTTCTTGTCATCTGTGTTTAGCAGATATGGAAATCCACGTATGGTCGTGTCTGATAACGGGGCTCAATTCACATCAGTAGAGTTTTCAAAATTTCTGGAAAAGAGAGACATTCAACACATACGTACTTCGTTGTACCACCCTGCTGCGAATGGAGCTGTAGAACGTTTCCATCGTGTGTTGAAAAGCTGTATTCAGTCTACTGTTCTGGAAGCGAAGCCGTGGAAATCTACAGTCAGGGAATTTCTCCAAGTGTATCGTGCGACTCCCCATTCTGCTACTGGACTTTCCTCGTTTGAGCTGCTTCATGGCAGAAAGATGCGAACGCGTCTCAATATTCTTCCTCCTCCCACCACAAATCAGGATGCTCCGGCGCTTCTTCAGCGAGTTTCTTTGAAGCAAAAGAAAATGAAAGCATACACTGACTCCAGATGTGCAGCTCGCACCCCGGATTTTAAAGTGGGGGATTGGGTGCGTGTGCGTATTCCGACTCATGTTCCGAAAGCACATCCAAAGTTTACCAACCCTCGTCAAATTGTGCGTAAATTGGGTGCGTGTACTTATCTGTTATCTGACAGGAAGAACTGGCATGCTTCTCACCTGGCTTGTTCTTTTGCACCTGTTTTGGTGGCAATTGACACAGGGGTTATGGACTTGTCATTTCAGCATCTTTCTTCGTCTCCTCCTCCGAAGATCCAAACTCCTGAAGTTCTTCAAAGGGTGTCTTCCCAGTTGAGACAACCTCCTCGTTGGCTGGAAGACTATGTCACTTAGTCACCTTGCATTGCGTGATTATCACGGATGAGTAATTCATTACGTCAGTTTACGATTGATTTTAAATAAATGCTACGTCTAAAAAAAAAAAAAAATCTTGTAAAGCTTAATTTTGTTCTTTGATCTGGTTACAAGTAAGTGGTATATAACAAGTGAATGCTTTAGTAACTTGTGGTTGTGTTCATTTTTTTGTTGTTGTTTGTAAATATAGGGGTAAGTAGGTTGCTTTAAGTGATGGGGGAATATGTTGTGTTATTTTGTGCATATTGGCCAGTAGGTGGAAATAGAGGTTCATGATATACGTTTAGTTGAATAGAGAAGAAGGAGAGAGTCCGAAGCATCTCCACCTGCTACTGCGTGTGCTGTACCACTCTGCTATTTAATTTGGTTAAATAAAGGATCTTGATGTTCGAATGCCTCCTCATTGCTTCTTACAAAGGATATAACACTGTGTATTATAAAACACTCTTATTGTGGCAGAGAGAGTTGAGATCCAAGTGTACATGACATCTTTTGCTTGTGATGGTGACAAATTATAGCAAACTAAGATGTTATTGCATTGTTGCAGCTATGGGTTTATTTTTATGGATAGAAACCTTGTAGAAAAAATAATTTACTTACTTTTAGAAAATTATCATGCCGTCACAAACTGACATCAATGGTGACAATCGGAACAGAAAAGGCTGGAAAATAAGGAGGAGTTTGTGCTATGAAGCTCTTTTGTTTGTCACCGTTGGTGTGATGCATATGCTAAATCTAGAAGTCTGTGTGTGTGAGTACTTGATCCTTTTACTAAAATAATTTCAAACACATTCATTTTGCCCATCTTCAAAATAATTATTTTGCTCTTGGTGCCTGTTAAAAATATCAGACAAAACTTATTTTATGATCTCAAATGCTTATTATGTGATGACTTTCTCATCACCAACAAAGAGCTGATAACACCTGAGCTCGTTTAATTTTGTCTTTCTTCGCCACAAAACAGCGGACGTCTTTTAAACATCTGCAAAGACATAAAAAGACGTCCACTGGACGTTACTTTGCCCAGTGGATTAGGTTGATGTGCAATATAGTAATTTTTATGTAATAGTTCCTTTAAAAACAAACAAAAATGTTGAATACATGTGACTTCATGCCACATGACTGCTAACGTATGAAGGTATAATTATCACTGGATTTATTTAACATGCATTATGTACCATGTGTTGAGTTCAGTGTAAAATGCATTGAGTAAAGAAGTTAATATACAAGACACAAACTTCCAATAATAATAAAAAAATAGTTATTTGACCCGTGTTATGGTCTTTTATTTATTAAGACTTTTTGAATAATATAAAGTTGTGGCCTAGTGGTTAGAGAGTTTGACTCCTAACTCTAGGGTTGTGGGTTCAAAACTCGGGCCGGCAATACCATGACTTAGGTGTCCTTGATCAAGACACTGAACCACCAACTGCTCCCTGGGCGCTGCAGAATAAATGATGAACACTGCTGTGCATTTTTGTCTGATATTTTTTAGGTTGACATGACTATTTATGTTGTGACAACTTGTGATATTAAGTTATTATTTTAAGTTGAGTGGATGTTAGTACCCCTTTGTTAAGTTTACTCAAAAAAGTTGCATTATTTTTTTTTAGTTGAAACAATTGTTTTTTTTGTTTTTTTTTTTACAGTGTGCAGCTGTTCAATCTTTAAAGCCCTTTATGTCTAAATATACACTCTGCTTACTCATGTGAAACATATATACGCAACAAATTACAGTAGTCATCTTTACAATCAGTCATCATTTCAGTGTCATTGTTTATAAGGTGGTGAAGTCATTAATTATTTGAAATAAAACAGATTCGCTGTTTTTGCACCTGCCCTATGTTTCACGATTTGTCTCTGAATTATTGTGAAATGTTATTTTGGAAATTCTCTGGCTGATTAAAAAAGACTGTTAAATCTTTGTAAACACATTCTATTAAATGAAAATAAACCAAGAAGTGATGTCAAAATGAATATGATTATAACTTACCATCCAGACAACACAAGCAGAACAAAGTAAACGTGTGAACCATTTTCAGATAATAGCAATTGTGAACAGTGTGTGAACATGCGTATGTCAGATTGAGAGCCCACAGGACAGTGTTAAACTGCGACAGTGTTGCGTGTGTTTCATCCACCAATAATAGTTGAGCTCCACTCACTCACTAAACATGCACACGCTTCAGCTTGCATTGGTTATAAATATTATGTTCTATATTATTTTGCAACAATGAATTTCAGATATTTTATTGTTTAATAAATATTTAGCTCTTGAAAGTGTAAAATGGTTTTAGGAGGTTTACTAAGGTGTGTTTTCTCAGTAGATCACACTCACACAAATCACATGTTTGAATAAAGTAATGCAGAAGCTGCCCCCTCACCTACCAACAGATCAAACCACATCGTTGTAGGAGCTCAATTGAAGTTTCACTTTGACTCACAGAAGTAGACAGAATTAGATGCATCACTCATGGAGATTTTTGCTTTGTTCACTCTCTGTTTTGTTTATAATCTTAAGTCAGTTAAGGCCAAAAATCATCAGGAGCAATTTTAGGAAATAACAGTTATCCACTCAAGAACAACAACAACAAAAATAATAATAAACAAGGCAATGAGGTTGTATTTATTTGGATACCAGCACATTCAGGCATTATGGATGGTTACATCATGCGCGCAAACCTGAAGTTAACTTCCAGTCTGTGTTTGTTTATCAGTCTGCCTATGGAGCTGTCTACAAATGTAATTCAAGTTAAGATGAAAAAACGGATGTTGGGCTCAGGTGGTTGTGCTGTGGGATGTGTTTTACATACATTTACATGTGGCACTCACAATATCGTGTGGAGTGAGAATCATATGGTCTTACTTCCTTCTTGGCCTTCATCCAGTGGTTTAAGGAGGTTTGCGAATATCCCGCTGGTGGAAAGGAGGCAGATGAGCAGCTTTTTATCTCTACACCAAAGAAGGGGATCGGCATCAAATTCTGCTTTAACTTCCTGCACACTCTCTGCACAGACAGGGTGGCCTGGAGGATCCTCTCAAACTACACTTCTGCAGAGGTCTGGGCACGGAGATACAGTCTGAATTAACCTGTCGAGATGAGGGGAAATCCTTTGATCAATTCATTGGGCTGGCCATCCGGATTGATAAACTCCTTCACTCTCTTCATCAGATTTGGCTCTCTTTCAGTTCCAGTTGGCACAACATAACCCAAACCTGACAGCTCATGATCCTTTTATTAGACCATCCACATCACCTAGCTCTGCTGGGTTCTTCTTTGTCAAAAAAAGAAAAAGAAAAAAGGATGGAGGTCTTTGTTCCTGCATCCATTACCAAGGACATCACCATCAAGTTTCTCTACCCCTTGCCTCTAGTCCCTGCAGCCCTAGAACAGCTCCGAAAGGCAAGATACTTCACCAAGCTGGATCTTTGCAGTGCATACAATCTCATTTGCATTCGTGAGGCGATTAATTATAGGATGCTTTCTCTACAACAACTGGGCACTGTGAGTATCGTATACTATTTGGGCCTGCCAACAGTCCTTCAGTGTTCCAGGCCTTCATCAACAATGTGTTTAGAGACATGCTAAATCACTGGGTCATTTTTTAAATTGACGACATCTTAACCTATTCAGATTTATATGAAGAGCATGTCAACCTGTAGCACAGCTGTGTCAACCACTCACACATTCACTCTACGCACCTGGTTCACTCTGCACACCTGTTCACATACTCACACACACAGCTGTTCCCCATTTGTTCAATAGTTTATAGTTTTGTCTCACACACCACTCTGCCTGCCTGGATTATTGTAATGTCAAATGTGATTACGTGTGCTACTCGTGCTTGTATTTCGGCTTGTTCCCTGTGATTCGTTTCGGTTTAGTGATTTCGTTTGGCCTTTGTGTTCTCGTTTATAATGAAGTGTCTCTTCCCTGCATCTGGACCCTGACCTTGTTCTTTCCATGGCGCCGTCTCTACCGCGCCGTGACAACCTGCAGGTTGGTAGCATGATTAGCACATGACTAGCATGTTTCTAACATGATTAGCAAGTGACTAACATGTTATTAGCATGATTATCAAGTGATTAGAATGTCGTTAGCATGTTTCCAGCATGATTAAAAAGTGACTAGCATCCTGCTAGCATGATTCTATGCTAATAAAAAAAAAATATATATATATATATATATATATATATATATATATATATATATATATATATATATATATATATATATATATATATATATATATACAATTTATAAATAAGATCTGGTGGTTCTAGATATTTTTTTCTTTACTTTATCCTCTAGTCTTGTGCATTTTGCTAATATGTGTTTGCTTGATAAGGATTAAACTACGTGCTTTGAGATCTTTTGCTTTTAATGTCACAATTTAACTTTTCACCCTTATGAAAAGCTGATATTTAAATACATACTGAAATACATTCAACAGAACATCCATGAGACACGTGTTAGTGGTTGAGCTCACGGTGCTGATGTTGTTTAGCTGCTGTTCTTTAACAATCCACCAGATGGCGTCATTAATCAGTTCAAACAAAAACAAACCACTGATGATCGATCAGTAAACTCTTATCGTCAGCTCGTCTCTGGTATTAATTCCACGTTTGTATTATTTTGTGTATGTGGTTCATCAGTTCTGCTTATTTCTTTACCATCTGTGAATCTTTGTTGTCTTCCAAGAGAATGATGTAGTAATAACTCATAACCCAAATTACATTAGCTTGATGGAGACTGTGACTGATTGGGACATTAATTAAGTGTAGTGTAAAAAGACAAGCTGTCTATTAATGTAATGATCAGGTAAATGTTCTCCAGTAGACTTTACTGTGGTAACTGCTTGTTGAAGGTAGTTGTCTAGATTTTGAAAGTGCTTTTCTGAATGAATAAATAAATAAATATTATAATATTACACTGCTACACTTTACTGTAGGCTACATCTCTTTAGATCTAGATACTTTTGCAATTAAAGGGAGAACTATAACTGTAATGCTGGTAATTTCTATTTTGCCTTTCTCATATAAGAAAACTATGAATCACACAAAGCAGAGAGAGTAATACAGATAACAGAACACAAGTCTGAAAGCATCCCAAAAACATCAGTGAGAAGCTACTCCATCATTTCAGATTAACTAACACGCTTATATCTTTTATGAAAACATAAAATCACCTGTTACTTTAAGCAATGTTAACTGTGATGTATAGAATCATACTTTCTGGCCTGGATCTCTGACCATCACAGACATCACAACTCAACACGCTGGACGTTATGAAGCAGAGATCATCAGACGCCCGCTGTTATACAACATTTCCTTCAATTTTATTTATCCTCAAGTTCATTTTTACAAACAAAAACTAAATATAATAAAATAACTTTAAAGACCGTTTGAACAGAGATGTTGAACTTCCAAAAAATTTTTTGTGACTAGAAATGAACTGAACTGTGAGAATGACACATCTGTTATTTATTTATTCTTATTATTAACTTGCATTTTCAGTGTTCTCTGTCAGGTTGGAGAAAACGTCACGAGTATGTTTTCTTCTCTTTTTAATTTATTTACTTACTGTATAATAGATTGCACTAAATATTTTTCCTCCACAGAAGCAGATGATCATCCATTATTTCAGTAACATTATTTGAGTATAATTTAATCTCCTCCTGTCCCTCCTAATGTCACTTCATCACCAAACATACCTAACAATAGTGAATAGTGTGTGTTCACTTTTCTTGTTCGGTTTCTCTTTTTTATTTTATTTTTTATTTTTGCAGAAAGCAGAAGCTGTTTGTCCAGCAAACTGATCAAACCACAACTCTGTAAAGATGCCAGTAAGAGTTTCACTTTGACTATATATATATATATATTCTCCTGGTGAAATATAAATGACTCAGGGAATGAAACTATATTAGTTTCTTTCTTTTCTTTTTTTATTATCTAACTGGACCGTAGAACCGTAGTAGAACGGGACTCTCAAAGCCTTGACACCGTGTATTAGAGTAAAAGAGTGAATAAAATCTGGCTGGCAAATAATTTTCTATCCCTTAACAACTCAAAGACAGAGGTTATTGTGTTAAACTCCTCAAATGTCTCCAAAATTGATACCTCTATTCTAGATGACCTGGCAGTTCACCAAACAAAGTGTGCTAAAAATCTTGGTGTCTTGTTGGACTGTCAGCTCACTCTAGACAAACACATCTCCTCAGTTGCGTCAAGCTTTTTCCAGCTCCGTCAGTTATCAAAAATCAAACACGCATTGCCTGTTAGCTCGCTTGAGACAGTAGTCCACGCCTTTGTTTCACGGCTGGACTACTGTAATTCTTTATATAGCGGTATTTCAAAAATGCAACTAGATCGGCTTCAATTAGTCCAAAATGCTGCTGCATTTAAAAATGGCCGTAAATATGACCACTCCACCCCTCTACTCCGAGCCCTTCACTGGTTACCGATCCAGTACCACGTAAATTTTTTAAATAATTTTATTCATCTACAAATGTGTGCACGATCTGGCCCCAAGCTACTGTATCTATCTGAACTCATCTCCCCATACAACCCCAGTCGAGAGCTCCGCTCTGGAAATCAAAAGCTGCTCAAGATCCCCTCATCCAGACTTAAACGCAGAGGTGACAAAGCATTCTCTAAAAACCCATCTGTTCTCCCTTGCCTTTTTGGATTGACAGGGATAGGCAGTCACCTCTGACAGCGGCTCGTGTGCTCGCCCTGTGAAAGCTTTGACGCCTACAGACTAATTTAGAAAACCGTGGGGAAACATGATTATTTAAGCATTTATAGACCAATTTAAAATAATTAAAATCAATAAAACTGTCAAAGCCTAAAAGCTGATGCTTTCTTAAGACATCACAATGATGCCATCTCATAGGTTTCCGGTCCATAATTTTTATTGTCTGTTTGTAAATTGAGAAAATAGATTTTAGTTTGGATGGGGATGCTTGTGCCCATGATGTAACGCAATATGACAGATGTGAGAATATCATCGCGTGCATGTATAGTTTTGCAGTTTGACGAGACCAATCCCTCCTTATAAAGCGAAAACAGTTTATATTAGGTTTGACCTTTTTGCAGATGTACTTAATATGATTGTCAAATTTTTAATTTTTATCCAGAATAATCCCAAGGTACTTGACTTCCTTTACTACTTCTATTACTTCATTTTTTTTATCTGAACCTCAAATATATGAACTTGTATTCAGTGTTTTGACCACCAGATGGCCTCAATACACAAAATTCCGGAAATTAACCTTTTATAAAATTAGTTTAGAAGCCAGAACAGAGTACTAGATGACTTTTCTTTTCTTTTTTTCTTTTCCTTTCTTTTCTAATTTTAATGAAGTGTCTGTGGTGGTGGCTCAATATATGTTTTTCTTTAGTATGACCTCTAGTCAGTTATTTAGTTATATATATATATATATATATATATATATATAAGTATAATATATATATTATACAGTTTAGACACACCTTCACATTCAAAGAGTTTTCTTTATTTTCATTACTATGAAAATTGTAGAGTCACACTGAAGGCATCAAGGTCTATTTGACCAAGAAGGAGAGTGATGGGGTGCTGCGCCAGATGACCTGGCCTCCACAGTCACCGGACCTGAACCCAATCCAGATGGTTTAGGGGTGAGCTGGACCGCAGACAGAAGGCAAAAGGGCCAACAAGTGCTAAGCATCTCTCGGGGAACTCCTTCAAGACTGTTAGAAGACCGTTTCAGGTGACTAGCTCTTGAAGCTCATCAAGAGAATGCCAAGAGTGTGCAAAGCAGTAATCAAAGCTAAAGGTGGCTACTTTGAAGAACCTACAATATGACATATTTTCAGTTGTTTCACACTTTTTTATGTATATAATTCCATATATAATACCACATGTGTTAATTCATAGTTTTGATGCCTTCAGTGTGAATCTACAATTTTCATAGTCATGAAAATAAAGAAAACTCTTTAAATGAGAAGGTGTACAAACTTTTGGTCTGTACTATATATATATATATATATATATATATATATATGTATATATATATATATATGCTTTAATTGGGAAAATAACACTCTGAGGCCTTCTGTAACTCTCTAGTGCATTTAGCTATTATTATGTGTTTGCTTGACAGGGATTAAATCACTGTACATGCTTTGAAATATTTTGCTTTTAACTTTCCACCTTTATGAAGAGCTGATTTTTATCAGGTCTGTGAAGGTGTATTCTGTAATCATTACTTCTTTGTAAATGCACAAATATATATGACATATGCACTGAAATACATGCAACAGAACATCCATGAGACACATGTTAGTGGTTGAGCTCACGGTGCTGATGTTGTTTAGCTGCTGTTCTTTAACAATCCTCCAGATGGCGTCATTAATCAGTTCAAACAAAAACAAACCACTGATGATCGATCAGTAAACTCTTATTGTCAGCTCGTCTCTGGTATTAATTCCACGTTTGTAGTATTTTGTGTATGTGGTTCATCAGTCCTGCTTATTTCTTTGCCATCTGTGAATCTTTGTTGTCTTCCAAGAGAATGATGTAGTGATAACTCATAACCCAAAGGACATTAGCTTGATGGAGACTGTGACTGACTGGGACATTAATTAAGTGTAGTGTAAAAAGGCAAGCTGTCTATTAATGTAATGATCAGGTAAATGTTCTCCAGTAGACTTTACTGTGACTGACTTTAACTGCTTTTGTCCCGTTTCTTTTTTTCTTCAGTGATTCGGCTCATTAACACCAGCTGTTCATCAGTGTCTGAATTCACTCATTAGTTTTCATTCTCTCTATCAGGTGGACTATATTAGTAAACTCATGAAGGGAATAGTGAATGAGGGTGTAAAGTGTGTAAGGCGGAACGGAGTGGACTGATTAATGCCGCGGGAAGGTGGAGGACAGAGCGGGAAGGACTAACGCGGCGGGAAGGTGGAACTCTAGTCACAGCGTTTTGGGGAATTGGAGGAACGAATCTACAGAGTGAACTGGATGAGGATTGGACAGCAGCTGAGCACCCCTATCATCTATGCAGCAGTTTTGGAGATTTAAGTTCTAGAATAGTAGAAGATGCCGGCTGTGACCATGAGCGAGAGCTATATTCACTGTGTGTCTGCTGTGGACTGCAGTGCTTAGTGTGAAGTGAACACTGGTGATTCTTTGAAGTAACTGATTGCATGCACAAGTGTGGGGGTTTAATTTGGCTGTCGGCTCCGAAGAGAAGCCGCTGTGTGAGGACCTCATACCATTGTCTGTCCCATTATCTGCTGTCATACTCTGAAGATAAGCTGCTGTGTGAGTCTTCTACCACAGGTTGTTCTATTACCTGCTGCTGTCTGCTCTGAAGAAAGGCCACTGGGTGAAGCTGTCTTACCATTGTCTGTTCCACTATCTGCCATCCGTTCTGAAGGTCCGCTCTGAAGGTAATCTGCCATGTGAAAGTCTCTTACTACAAGTTGTTCTATTACCTGCCGTTGTCTGCCCCGAAGAGGAGCCGGTAGGCGAAGATCCTTGTATCACTGTCTGTATGATCACCTGCAGTTCAAGGAGGAACTGTCGTGGGCTCGATCCTACTATCACCTATACAGATACGTAATTTTACTGGTTTGGAGAGGAACTGCTATGATACTCCCTTGTGACTGTATTGCAGGTATTGGCCATTGGCTGTCCCGAAGAGGAATCGTTACTTACCAACGACTGCTTGGAAATGAATTGCTGAGTCGAGATCTTGTAGCCCTATCTGTGCTGTTATCTGCTCTGTGGAAGGATTGAGTTGGCTTCCCATTCTGTTATCTCTTGGGTTGGGACCATTGTACCAAGAGCCCCCACCGCTGCTGGACCGAGGGGAACAGAGTTGGAACTCTTCCATCACGTGTTTAAGTATTTAGGATCTTAACTTGATAAAACTGAACGTTTATACTTACCTTGCTGTCCATCGGTGCTGTCTCTGGGTAAACTCCTCGAGGTGGTACGTTTGGTAGGGGCCCGTTCCGGCCTGTGACAACTCTCTCAATGGGAGGAAGCCATGCCCTATTTTGGAGGTCCCACCCCATTTGAGTTCCCGCCCCTTTTGGAGTTCTCCAGGCTGCAGTTATACCCTGCTCGCTAAATTTGTCCCTTTCACCCGAAATCTCAGATATGATTGTAGGTTTTGCAAGTTCAACATGGGTTATAGGTCAAAAGTTGAATGAACGAGTACTTATGTCCTTTCGATTTCCTACAGGTTGAGTTGTTGTTGCCCATAACACACTAGCATTCTGCTAATGAGCGCTAATTGGTCAGTGAAGGAATGATTATGACCAGAGATACCGCTTGATGGCTTCAGAATCAGCGGGATCAGAATGTTAAGGCGGACTTTTTCGCCCAAGTTTTTCTTTTCAACGCAGCAACTTTTTTTTTTTTTTTTTTGTTGCTGGCAATTTTATCTGTCTATTGTTATACATGTACTTTGAAATTTACATGGAAAATAAATTGAATTTGAGTACTTCTTGTGTTAAGAAATACCGGATACATATGGTATAGTATCGCCACCTTAAACACAACTGTCATGCTCAATAGTGCTAAATATCAATTAAAAACTGAAAAAGAAAAAAAAAGAAAAATGCCTCACAGGTGTGCAATGATAAATTGTTCTAATAGCGGGCAAGGGTTTGTCCTATTTCTCATTTGCCAAGGACGAAAAAAGTTAACCCATGTGGACTGTTAATCGTCAAAGCCAACCTGAATTTACAGTGGTTCACGTGGGAGGGAAAGTTGGCCAAATGTCAAGTTGGCTAATGTCCAAAATCAGAGCACGAAAGCATCAGAGCGATTAAATAATTTTTCAACGGCTCTGGAAAGCACCATAGACATTCTCTGAAAGCACCAAACTGACTGAAGGATTGCCATAAAGCAGTATCTCTGGTCTTACAATGTGTATGACGTCATTGACATTTTAAAAGACTTTTTAAAGCAAATAAGTTTCTCTAAAAAAATCAAGCACCCAGCAATGTGTGATTTCTTTGCATCTCCTTTCGAATACAACATTCAAATTACTAGACAAAAAAAAAAAAAAAAAAAAAATTCCTCAGAAAAGTGGATTTTGAGGGTATACCGCCATTGACCTCCATTCATTCTGCACTCGTCCTGTGAGCGCCCTCATATGGAATCAGAGTGGAACTGCAACCAATTCAGAAGCCGGAAGTGTAGTAAGAGTGAAACTTCTCGCCATATTACACATTCTTTGATCTAAGCCTGAATTGACAAAGAAAGTTGATGAACAGCATAATGGTACCAACAAAGCCGGATTGGAGAGGTTTGGTTTTGTCAACTCAAAACTAACCCTGTAACTGAATTTGTTCATGGTACAGGCCCGTGGACTGAATGAATGAATGACATCATTGTGATTTTCAATAAGATTACTTTAGTCTCTGGATGAACCAAAAGATTCTTATTTTGACACTAGATGGCGCTCAGACAAAACGGCCTTCAAAGTTTAAAAAAAAAAAGTGTCTGTTTTTGCCAAATGTGTTGCTGTTGCATTTTGCTTTTGGAAGCACTGTTATACAACTGAAAAATATACATATTTTTTGTTAGCGGTGTTGTTAGTTAGCTAGTTAATTATCCCCAAAATGAAAATAAGTCAATAACAACCATCAGACATCTGCATGATATAACAATCACAGCAGTGAACAATGCATTGCATTTATTTCTAATAATGGTAAAAACAGGTTATGAACTGTTTTGGGCTTGATATGAAGAACATCAGTAGTTTTCAGAAATAACTGCCTGATTTGACTAGAAGCTCTTTATATTGGAAAATAGCACATACATACAGTTTACTTGTGTAGGTCAGTATATATCAAAACTCTGCTTCATCAATGTAAACATTTAGATTATCTCCTGGCTCAAATCTGAAAAATATTATTTAACTTTAACATCATAGCTTTCTGTAAAACTGCTTTGAAACAATTGCTATTGAAAAAAAGTGCTATAGTAACAAATCAGACTTCACTCAAATTGACTGATATTTTATCACATACTATTTTATCTGAGAGAATCGTGTATCTGTTAGATTCAGGATTTCATGGTAAAGTGGTTCGTTAATGCTAAAGTTAGACTGAGTTTCATATGAAATGGAAATGGAAAAAGGCATTTAACCACACGCCAATGACGCCTTAGCAGTGTCTGTGTTTAAGTCAACCGCAAACATTCAGCAATGTTCAAGCACAACTGTTTCCTGCAAATCTACACAGATGTAAATCAGATGCAAAAATGTTTCTCGTTTTGGGAATTTGTTAAAAATAATAATAATAAAATAATAATAATTATAATTCTTTAGGAGGCTATAGAGTCAAACAAGAAAATGTTTGTGTTTCACAAGATTAAAATGATTTTGTTTTCTTTAAGAGAGAATTTCATTAATCCAGCCCTGAATTACACTTACAATCCTAAAACTCAATCTACATGTTTTCAAGGGCTGAGATGAAAGACAGACTCTGAGGTAGTCACAAGAGCTTCCTGTGAAAGACACAAAGCGGGTCTGATACGTGTCTGATCATCTTCTCTTGACAATAAGTGCATATTCCACGTCATCATCCTCTTTAACATCCTGTAAAAAATAAATAATTAATTCAGTCTTATGTGTCTTTGACATCATGCTGTTTTTCAGAAGCATTTGAAGAATCACAAAAGAATGTTCAGTATCTGAAACTGAAGATTTGAACTATGATGACATCAGCTGACAGGAAATACTTCATCAGAGGCTCATTTTGAGCACCGGAAGCATGAACTAAGGGACCTTTTGATCTGTTATCCTTTAGTTACATGGTAAAAGGTTTCTGTGCACTGAATATTGATCCTACGACTTTATACTCGACTCTCTAATATTGAGCCGCTTCGTGCTTTTGGCTCGATTACACAGATGGACACACTGTTGAAATGACACAGATACACAACATTAATTAGTGTATTACCGGTTTCTGTGCTTCTCTTTTGTAGAATGTAGGCTCAATGTAAGTGATCTCGTCTTCATGAGTCTCAGCTGTTTCAACGATAAAAATAATGGATTAAAACATTGCATTTCTGTGTTTTTAAAGAAGCATCAGTGAGACAACTGAATAGTGCTGCATAGTGTGATGCATAGTGTGTGACTTAACACTTACTTTTTTTGTCTGTTTGTCTACATTTCCTGCAAATACAAACTATCACAACTGCAGCAACAATCAGCAGAGATCCAGCAGCAGCAGCAACAGAGATCAGTACTTTAACAGATGTTGAGTCTAAAACTACACAGATAGACACTCATTATGGTGATCTATTGAGAAGTGAACACAGTAATATTTTTCTGCTTTATTTATTTGAAAAAGCTTTTAGTTTATTCCAATCTCTACTGTGTCACTTCGCTTGGAGAAGGAACCAGGAGAGTACTGAAGTAAAATATTTTAGTTAAATTCACAAGGAGAAACAAACAGATACGGGACATATGAAAATGGACATTGAACTAAGAACAGAGGAAACAATTCAAAGACAGACACAAGTGGGATAAAGCTAAAAACACAAATTAATTAAACGGGAAACACATGGAACTAATAGAACTGAAGACAAGAACAGAAAACATTACCAAATAAGGAAAACAGGAAGTGTTGTCCACAACACTGACATACTGCGGCTTACAGTAAAAATCAAATTGGACTTCATTTTCTTCATTTCAGGCTTAAACACCTGTAGTATGCATATAAATATGTACAGTACATACAATTCAGCCAATTGAAAAAAAAAAAAGAAAGACATAGCTCAACAATTTTCAGAAATGTTATTTATAAGCATAAAATGCTGAACATGTCTTAAAGATGTGCTGAAACAGTGGCCACATTTAAATCTAGACTCAAAACACATCTGTTTAGATGTGCATTTACTGAGTACGTCCGAATGATTGCAATGGTTTTTTTTTTTGTTTGTTTGTATTTTTGGTTATTATTATTATTATTAAATGCTTTAATTCATTTTAAATCCATTTTTAATCATTTCAAAATGTTATTCTTTGGTTTTATAAATATTTCACTTTAATTTATGTAAAACACTTTGGTTTACCACTGTGTATGAACTGTGCTATATCAACAAATTTGCCTTGCCTTTTATCAATGTAACCAGCTACAGTCATTTAAATCAACTAAACCCATTTTAATCAAATCAATATACACATAAGAGCTGCTGTACCTGAACATGGTTGACAGAGTTTGCTGATGTCCAGATGTATGGTCTGGTTTGTGATGGGATTGTTGATCACACAGCTGTAGCTGTTTTTCTCCTGATATTCCACCTCCAGAGGTAGAGAGAGACTGATGCTGAGATCAGACACACTGATGCTGGACAATAAACTGTTTCCTTTGTACCAGGAGAGAGTCACATGACCCACATTCACCACTGAACACAACAATGAACAATTCTGCTGTGATGAAGATGATGATGAACAGTCTCTGGTAATGTCAGGAACAGACAGACGAGCTGAGAAAGATTAGAAACAAACATGTTAAGTGAGAGTTCGTGATGTCATTCAGTTTAAACTAAATATTTAGGATGCATTTACTTTTAAAACTATTGCAAATAAAAGACAAATATTTATCTCACCATAGACAGTCAGATTAAAACTTTTGCTAACATTTCTGATAATCTGTATTTGATAGACTCCAGTGTGTTCAGTTCTGGTGTTTGTGATGGTCAGAGATCCAGTTTGATGATCCAGCTTCAGTCTGTTTCTGAATCTCTCATCAAGAACATCATCAAATACAGTGATGGTGCCAGCCAGTACACTGATTTCAGCTATTAAAGTGTTTTCAGATCCAAACTTCCACTGAATCACATCATCATCCATCATTTCAGTAAAACCAGAGTCTAGAGTGACTGAATCTCCCTCCGTCACTGACACTGACTTCAATGCATTAACACCAAATGTACCTGAAGAGTTTGATCAAAGATGAAAAGGTAAACAATTTTATCATCTCAACTGCTTTGTATTCAAAAGTGAAATGAAAAACAAATAGAAAAAATAATAAATGAAAGGAGAAATAGATAGACAGGGTTTGGGAGATAAATCATATATATCTATGGCTTTGGTGAGCTCATGTGAACAGACTGACTGAATCTGTCCTTAATTTGATCTCCTGCGATCCAATAGATTGTACAATAATTTTCCTGTTCAATTTCAGAATGTCTTTTACTCCGATATAATGAATGCAAATCAATCTTCTTACCCTATTTAAAAACCAAAGCATGACCTAAATCAGCTGAAACATTAAATAATAATAATAAAAAAACATACATTTGTAACTTACCATCCAATTGCCCCAAACACAAGCAGAACAAAATGACAACATGAACCATTTTCTCTGAGCACTCTTAATATTATCATGAAACTCTATGAAGACAGCTCAGACTTGACAGAAGTGTGACGTAAGTGTGTGTGTGTGTGTGTGGATCCTCCCCCAACAGGATTCGACCACCCTTCACTGACCACACACACACTAGGATTACACACTAATTACATCTAATATATGCCATTTATTCAGATTTACTATACAGTGGCAGAAAACAATCTCTACAGGCAGATGTTAAATGATTATTGCAGTTTGTTATCATGGGAATTTTTTTTTACCTTAATTTATAATGGTCAGCCTGTGTAGATGTGCTTTAGTGTCTATGAGTGATGAGTAAGAATAATTGGTTCCTGTAACTCTCAATGGACTGTTTCTCATACATCAGTAAAGGTTTTTTATTTTATTTTTTATTTTATTTTTATTTTATTTTTTGTAAAAAGGAAGTCAAATCGTAAGGTTCATATTAAAACAGGAAATGAAAACACTCTTTACCCACCTAACCTACTACTGACCCACACGCATAAACTCGCATCCAGTAAAACACAGCGGGTTTCCATCCAATCTGCTCACATTACATTTCTTTGAAGATAAACGTGACCACACAATGTTTCACTTTGACACATCAACTACGCGCATTGCTGATCACGTTCATTCTCTTCGTTAGAAGAAAGAAAGAAAGAAAGAAAGAAAGAAAGAAAGAAAGAAAGAAAGAAAGAAAGAACATTTTCTTATGGGCGTGTTTGAATTTAATGTGGTTTAAAAAAACAAAATATCGTCTGTATTGTGCAACCATAGCGGTGGCGGAAAAGGTTCTTCGCCTTCAAGGCATTTAAACAAAACGAAAGTAAACTTAGCCGTAGATTACGTGATTTTTTGAGAAACGAGCCTCGAAATGGAAATGAAACTCTTTATGGATTTAGCCTCTGTTTCATACGTAATATCATTAATAAATTGATCTACAGGTTTAGGCTGGCGATGGTCTCCCTGAATAACCAGCTGATAAATGCTCAAACGTTAAAAGCTGACAATAGTTGCACAAGCTAAAACCGGCATACGAGCAGGTGTATGATAGCTTTCAGCAGCGATAACAAAATTGCATTGTAGATATTTAACTTGCTTATTACTATGAGTTGACGAACAGAAAACTAATATAATAAAAACACGATAAACACCCTCCTCCTCTCTCCTCCCTCATCTTACATACCTACAATAACAGCAAGTTACTATCGCTTTCTTTATACAGCAACAACGGCACCAGCATAACTTCTCCCTTTTTAATTACGTTTCTTTTTTGTTATTACAGATTTAACTGATCGATCAGGGGAACATCAACTGCAATCATGGGAGGCTACCTTGTGCTCACTTTGTTTGTTTTTCTTGTTGATGGTAAGTCATTTGAATTAAATTGCATGTGATATTTTCTTAAATAAATGTCTCTGGCAATCTCTCTCTCTCTCTCTGTCTCTTTCTACACTGTATATAGGTTAGTATAAAATCTAAATTTAAATAGAGCGATCTAACTCCAAGTAAGGACTGATTGCAAGTACACCCGGCTGCAGCCTGCAGATCGAAGCGGGGCTGCACCTGGGGCGGGGTTGCACGTGTAGCCCCGCCCCACACCTACTCTGATTGGTTCGATCGTCTTTCATAGACATTCATGAAAGGAAATGTGTGCGAAGTTGGTGTAAGACAGAGTTGTTTAAAAAGCCAAAAACGCTGTGCAGTTTTACAAAGCCTTTATTATAAAGCAGGTGTTTAATTGTTAACTTGTCTCACTATGTCTGATTTATTGAATCACGAGATGTTAGCTGCTGCAAGTTTAATCTTCTAGACCAATCGAATTCACAAAAGAATTAGGGACATTTTTAAACACTTAATGTGAAAGTACGTGGCTTTATACATTAAAAATGTTTTAAAAAGACCAAACTCTGTAAACAAATTATTATTAAAGCATTCTACTCAGAGACAAGAAGATATGATGACAGAATACAAACGCAACGCGTTTAATTACGCGTTAAGCATTTTCCTCCCATAACCTGCTTGTCTGTAAATAGAATGCTTTATTAAAAATGTTTGGCGTTTGGAGACACCCAGACAGCAAGCAGTTTTGGCCCAGATCCGGCCCACATCTGGCCAACATGGATTTCACACGGGCCAGATGTGGGCTGGATCTGGGCCGAAACTGCTTGCTGTCTGGGGAGCGGAATGTTGCTGCTCGGATCGTATTCGAATTCTGAGTATGGGTCACCATACTTGGCTGTATTCACTGTCAGTTTCACTGTCACTTTCAACTTAACTCACCAATTGAGTGTACACTCTAAACATAAGAGTCAAACAGAAAACGAAAGTTTTGCTTTGATATTCAAAGAAATGATTCCAGCTTCAGTTTCACTTCACTAATATGACCTTCAATGGTTGACTAAACAGATGATAAAGTGTTCAAGTAGTTAATGTATTAAATGTTTATCTGCGATTATCCTACCTCACATTTTCTTTTCCCCATGAAAAATGTAGAACAGTAAATCCCATCTTCTGTGATTATATTCGCCGAAATCATCTTTTGCCATTTAAACAACAAACGGTTAAAGTTAAGAAAGTCAAAAATATAGTTTGTCACTGTCTCCAGGTCTGGTTGCTGACACATCTGGATTGAACTTGCTGTCAGTGATGGAGGGACACAATGTGACTCTAAGCACAGGTGTTACCAAACAACAACGTGACAAGATGCTGTGGTATTATACTCTGATAGCTCTGATCAATGGAGATCCCAGTAAGAGTTGTCTGTATTATGGTGAAGGAGGGATATTCAGAGACAGACTGGATGTGGACTATGAGACTGGATCTCTGATCATCACAGATATCACATCTCAACACGCTGGACGTTATGAAGCAAATTTCATCCAAAGCAAGAGCACGGGAACCAGCCAAAGCTTGAATCGAAACAGCAAGTGTGACGGCACAAAAATCACCAGAAAAATGAGCAACATCGGCGAAACCATAAAAACTTTAAGTGTTTCTGTCACTGGTGAGTATAATTCAGTGGTTATTCAGTCATTCAGGGGTCCATTCACTCACAAGCTGCATTTTACAAACAAATAACTCAGCAATTACTTGAATGTGGACATTTAGATGGTATTAAAATAGGGCTGCACGATTAATCGCATGCGATTGTCATGCGTGTCTTTGTCAGTAAAGCCGGTTCTGTGATTAGCAGTAAATGTCCACCACCTGGTTTCAAATGGAGCGGCACTTCCCAGCTAGAATTTTCTTTGTTCTAAAATGTTCTAAGAACATTCCCATGGATTGTTCTAACAATGTTTTTAGCGGGTAGTTTTATTTTTGTTCCCAGAACGTTCTCTCAAAAGATAGGATAACGTTCTCTAAAAACATTCTACAAATGTTTATCAATAACATTATTAGAACATTATTCCATAACATTCTAATTAAGATTTAAGTGGATGTTTAGATGTGGATGTTGATGTCTGTTTAAAAGTAATAGCTTGGTTTGATGTCACCATAATGCTGGTAAGTGTTGGCTTTAGTTGTGCAATTTGACACTTGACTTGTCGGTGTTGTTTTTTAGCTGCTGTCATCTTTATTGTGGCTAAAACAGCAAACGAATATGTGGTTCAATGGTGCTGTTTGCTTGCTGATGATTGATATGTCTGATTACTTGTTTTCACCCAAGCTACTGTGTGATGTTAGTTAAGTATTATTTATTAAAGTGACTCAATGGTCAACAGCCTGACACCCAGTTGAATTTAAAGCAGATAATTTCAAAGATTGAAAGAAATTTGTCACACAAACATCAAGATTCAGTGTATGAATCTCAACAATGGTGACATGCTTTATGCTGCAATGTATTCTGGGTACATCATGCAAAACTCATCCGTAGCACCCAGAATGCATTGCGGCATGAAGCATGTCACCATTGTTGAGATTCTTACACTAATTCTTAAGGTCTCTGTATGTCTAAGCATCCTATGGTTTGAAGTGATTCTAAAACAATGTAGTTTAAAAAGATCAGATAAAAATAAAATGACATAAATTGTCAGGACCCTGTGTATTGCAACACATCTGCTATAGTCACTAATATTAAATTAATAGCGTAGAACAGACTCCTGGTAAAATCAGTTGATCAGATTGTTACATTAAGACATCTTTAATATCAGCCAGTAGCCAACATTAACGAATGACATCTTTTTCTCAATGTTTTGCTGTAACAGGTATAATTACAGCAGCTAAATGAACGCTAACACTGAAAAGAGTCATACTTCCTAAGTACTGATCAGCATAATGGTGACATCAAACTAAACTATAATTTTCAATAAACCATCAACATCTCTGTTAATCTCAATAAGAACTTTTTTACATTTATGACAGAAATAAATCTTGTTTATAATAAGTGAAGATTGTCATGTTTTTGGAGTAGTTACGCTAGAGTTTGACACCAAACAGAGGTTGGGTTTTCACTTTCAACCAACATCTGACTTCTGAGCAATGTCAGTCCACATCTAGTGTGATGGGAAGCCGTAATTCACTGACAAGCTGTGCAATATCACGTTCATAATCGCAGATTAATCGCATGCGGTTATGAACGCGATATTGCGTAGCTTGTCAACGATCTACGGCTCTGTATATTAGGTGCGGCTCCATTTGAAAGCAGCTGATGGACATTTACCGCTAATCACAGAACCATCTTTACTGATGAAACACACATGACAATCGCATGCGATTAATCGTGCAGCCCTATATTAAAAATATCATAATTTGGTCCTCTAAGACCTTTTATCAGAAATAAAATTAGAATTGATCACTTATGATGTTAATTATTCCACAATAACAGCTGATATTAGAAACAGGACACTGTAGGTGGTTTGTTCCTTGTTTAGAAAGGTTTTCTGGCAGCTACAAATAAATATAAATGGCTTTAGAAAAATAAATAAATTAAAAATAATACTAAATAAAATAACTGTGTTTTTTTTATTATTATTTATTCATTATCATTCCATTGTGTTTTCCAGCCTCTCTCTCTAGAACTGACAAACCCAACAAAGTATCATACAATGGGGACAAGGAACAAGAGCATGAAAGCAGTATGTTTTTTCCTCCCTTCCTCCTTTATTTATGTACAATAGATCACAGAACAAATACTAGTTCATTTATAAAGGCACATTGTTCTAAAGAGTGACCGCCTCCAACATATTCCTCCCAAATTGATCTCTGTCAGTAATATTCAGCATTGTCAGCAATGATTTTATTGTTAGTATTATAACTGTTATTTTATATATAATGTTATTTATTTTTAACTGACTGTAATCTTAAATATCTTATTTGAAATATATCAATCAAAAGATTTAGCAATGTATTTAATAAGCAATAATCTCAGAAATTTTAACAGAGGAATTAGTCTTTCAGATCTCTATAGGATCTTTGAGAGGCTCCATAAAGAGAATATATCCAGTGAATACTGTACAACAGACTGTCAGATTCACTCACACTAATGTCTCTTTTCTTAATTCAGGTCTGTCTTTGGGTCTTATAGCTGGAATATGTGTTGCTGCTAGCTACAGCTGCTATTCTTGGTGTGATTAACTATCGTTGCAGGAGATCTAGCAAGGGCAAGTATCACCTACAGATAAGAATTTGACAGAAAAACCATCTTTATTAAGCAAAATGAGTGTTTAATTGTCTGTGTGTTTTTCTTTTTTTTTTTTTTTTTACAGAAAACATTGATAAAAACAAGTCTGAGCAGCTGCTGAAAGTCCCATTGTGAGGTAAGACACTGCGTTATTGTACATTGAACTTGAAATCATTTTATTTTAGCTATATTTAAATGAACAAATTTAGTTGACTAACTTTCAACATTTTATTTAAATGTAGCTAAAATGAAGGTATACGGATTAATAAATGCCTTCCGAAGTGAAGCGATGCATTTTTGTAAGAAAAATATCCATATTTACAACTTTTATAAACGTTAATCTCTGAAGTAGCATCCATCAGATGATGTAGGCCAGGGGTCGGCAACCTACAGCACGTGTGCCAACAGTGGCACGCAGAGGGATGAACGCTGGCACGCGAGCGATAGCGAAAACTGCATACTGACGTACATTCTGAGGTAATAACTTCTCATAGTCACAAAGGAACTGATAGGAACTATAAAAACTATTAAAGTGTGAGAATTAAGTTGTGCTAGTCGCTGCACATACTTGGCGCTTCAGATCAAATCCTCAGCGGTCTAACAGCGCTCGTCAATGTCAAAATGACTGAGATGGCCAATCAAATCAAAGTAGGCGGGGTTTACTGTTCACAGAATCAAAGTGCAAAGCGTCAGTTTAATGTTAAAGTTGGCACGTCATGCCGAAAAGGTTGCCGACGCCTGATTTATTATTATATGATTATATTTTAGAGTAAAATCTTGATTAAAGGTTTATTATTATAAATTATTATTATTATTATTATAAATAATAGCTATTTTTATCACTTGTAGTTATAAATAGTCACTTGGAATTATGAATTTGATTTACTTAAAAAAAAAAACAGTTTATTTTTATTTTGTCTTATTTTATG
This sequence comes from Carassius auratus, assembly GCF_003368295.1. Lineage (NCBI taxonomy): Eukaryota > Metazoa > Chordata > Actinopteri > Cypriniformes > Cyprinidae > Carassius > Carassius auratus. The sequence continues at coordinate 31,826,896 of NC_039264.1, forward strand.
CATTTATCATACGCTAAGAAAAAGCCTCTCCATGTTAGTTAATATAAAATGTCATAAATAATAATATATACGTTATATTGGCTTATGCTGAAATCTCAGACATTTGTCTTAACAAATCTTTGTTTTGTTTTGCTTTCTCCTCTGTCACTCGCGTATTCGTCATTGCGTTTGCCCACATCCTACGTCATCCGGTGGACAACACTCTCGTGAACGTGCGCACGACAGGTAGCGGAGGCTAAAGACAAAGGTTTAAGTTGTAAATATGGATATTGTTCTTAAAAAATGCATTGTGCCGCTTCAGAGGGCTTTATTAACCCCTCTCGGAGCTGTGTGGACTTCTTTTATAATGGATTGGTTCAGTTCTTTTGGACATTAAATTCTGGGCTACCATCCACTCCCATTATAAAGCTTGGAAGAGCCAGGATGTTTTTAAATATAACTCTGATTGTATTCGTCTGAAAGAAAAATGTCATATATGAGGCTTGAGGATTAGTAAATCATGGAGTAATTTTCATTTTTGGGTGAACTATTCCTTTAATATAACGTAAATTATGTCTCCATGTAGCCATTTCACATCATTAAAATAATGTCGACCCAACATATGTATAAAACAATGTGGATTTTTTTAAATAATGCAAGTCTTTCATGGGTTTTTTACTACACCTTTCAGACACATCATGTCTATTATATTAAGCCACAGAAGCCTTAATACTCTGGGTTCCCTTTAACTGGAAATCTTGTTAACTTGATGACAGATGTGATGATTTTTTAAAACAAATAAATACACTGTAAACATTGTTTATTTATTTCTCTTTGTTTTCTGTGATTACTTGTTTTCTTACAGAACGACAAAGGTCGAGCGATTTGACAAGATTGTAACAAGAACTGGGCCCCCTCAGACTCAAATATAAGGAGAGCAATTTAGTGGGGAAGAACAGTGAACCAAATCTTGTAAAATGTTCATTAAAAGTACAAATTACTATTTACTTTTACTATAAAATTTGAATGTTCCTGGAGTGGCTGTTTGAGTGTTTCTGCAACCACGAGGTGGAGGCAGTCGCTGTAATACCTACCGAAATGGAAATGTTTTTTTCTTTGTACCTCGGTATCTATTTACAAATAATCTGACTGTAACACTGTTTCTGAAATTATACAGCCAATACCTTGTGATTATTAGGAAAATGGACATATCTAGACTGTGTAAATGTTGTTAAAATGCTATCGAAATTATTTTTATTAGCTTTTATTTGCATCTCTGTACTATGTATTAGCCAACTATGAAACTTACATAGCACAAAGTTGCTTTTTGAGGAGAAACATATATTAAGCTATTCTGTATAAGAGAACCACTAATTTTACATAGATATATTCCACATGAAGTACTACACTACCCATATAATAGTATATAATACTGTCTGTGAAAACTGTTTAAATGCTGTAAACAACAATTCACGTGTAGACCAAATAAGAGCTGTAAAAATCTCCCTCCTGATTATATGGGGATATAACCACCCCAAAATCGTGGCATTAATCACTTACCCCATGTCGTTCCAAACCCGTAAAACTATTGTCACTATTGTTCATCTTCGAAACACAATTTAAGATATTTTGGATGAAAACCGGAGGGCTTGAGAGTGTCCCATAGACTGCCAAGTAAGTAACACTCTCAAGGTCCAGAAAAGTATGAAAAGCATCGTCAGAATAGTCCAACTGCCTCCAGTGCTTGTTATGAAGCGACGAGAATACTTTTTGTACACGAAGAAAACAAAAATAACGACTTCAACAGTCCACCTCCTCTGTGTCTCTCCAAAACACCGTAGCGCCATTTTGGCAAATCTGAGCTGTACGCAGATGGCGTATGGAGTCGCGCGACAAGGATGCATTGTTTATGTGTTTTGGTATTTACGTTTTGGTTTGAATGAAAACAGTGCGACAGCGCAGCGCGGTTGACAAAGAAGAGCGTACGGCCGGTGTTCTGAAATATTCGGTTTCTGAGATTTTCGGCGACGCTGGGCGGAGCATACGTGAATATTCATGAGTTTCCTGTTTGGCGTTAAAGCGACCCTGAAAATATTAGTACTTTGTCACCGGATCACATAAACTGGTCAACAATTACGTTTCAGCTTTGAATGAAGATAAGCAAACGTAGAATATAATTGTTCGTTTGTGCACTAAATGTTATTAATTGTTTGCTTATTTGCCAGAGGCATCTGCCCATCGTTAGAATACGCTACAAGTAAATGGACCAGCAGCTGTTAAACATTTAATCACATTCCTCTGTTGCTATTAAAAACATCTCATTTGATAAGTATGTCGTTTGAGGTTGTGAATGGTGTCACAAACTTTTTTTTTCTCCTTAAAAAAGGTGTCAAGTGGATCACATGACAAAGCCTGCAGTTTATGAAGCTGTTTGTTTGCAATTAATATATCTGTTACAAATCAGCAGAGTTTGATACTTGCACTTCTGCCTCTTATTTTTTTTTTCCTATGTCAAACAATCAATCAATCACCTTTATTTATATAGTGCTTTAAACAAAATACATTGCGTCAAAGCACTGAACAACATTCATTTGGAAAAGAGTGTCTCAATAATGCAAAATGATAGTTAAAGGCAGTTCATCATTGAATTCAGTGATGTCATCTCTGTTCAGTTGAAAATAGTGTCTGTTTTTATTTGCAATCAAGTCAATGATATCGCTGTAGATGAAGTGACCCCAACTAAGCAAGCCAGAGGCGACAGCGGCAAGGAACCGAAACTCCATCGGTGACAGAATGGAGAAAAAAACCTTGGGAGAAACCAGGCTCAGTTGGGGGGCCAGTTCTCCTCTGACCAGACGAAACCAGTAGTTCAATTCCAGGCTGCAGCAAAGTCAGATTGTGCAGAAGAATCATCTGTTTCCTGTGGTCTTGTCCTGGTGCTCCTCTGAGACAAGGTCTTTACAGGGGATCTGTATCTGGGGCTCTAGTTGTCCTGGTCTCCACTGTCTTTCAGGGATGTAGAGGTCCTTTCTAGGTGCTGATCCACCATCTGGTCTGGATACGTACTGGATCCGGGTGACTGCAGTGACCCTCTGATCTGGACACAGACTGGATCTGGTGGCCACGGTGACCTCGGAACAAGAGAGAAACAGACAAATATTGGCGTAGATGCCATTCTTCTAATGATGTAGAAAGTACGGTGTTATGTGAAGTGTTTCCGGTTCCAGTTTACCTAATTAATGCAGCCTAAAAATCCTTTAACGGATTTGGATATTAAAAGCATATTAGTATGTTATGTGTATGCCAGGTTAAAGAGATGGGTCTTTAATCTAGATTTAAACTGCAAGAGTGTGTCTGCCTCCCGAACAATGTTAGGTAGGTTATTCCAGAGTTTAGGCGCCAAATAGGAAAAGGATCTGCCGCCCGCAGTTGATTTTGATATTCTAGGTATTATCAAATTGCCTGAGTTTTGAGAACGTAGTGGACGTAGAGGAGTATAATGTAAAAGGAGCTCATTCAAATACTGAGGTGCTAAACCATTCAGGGCTTTATAAGTAATAAGCAATATTTTAAAATATATACGATGTTTGATAGGGAGCCAGTGCAGTGTGGACAGGACCGGGCTAATATGGTCATACTTCCTGGTTCTAGTAAGTAATGTGTGTACTTTAGTGTAATAATTAAACAAATCATATGCAAAAAAAAAAAAAAAATTGTAAAGCTTGCTATTTGATACAAATGTTGTATTGTTTAACCAGTATTGTTTAAAGTTTTACTACAATTTGTTCCTGAAATCCACACTTTTGAAATCAAGATAAATCAAAGGTAATCAAACCAAGCACAACCTAATAAAACACGTTTCATGGATAAAGGGCTTTGTAAAAAAAGATCATGTTTGTGGATATTCTACTAATATTAAAAACACGTGGGTCATTCTTGAATGGCTTATTCTGCAATGGGTATAAAAAATCTGGTCCCATTGATTTGGAAACATGTTTCTTCTCCCAACATTTAGACTGATTTATTTAAATTTGTTCATGGTGTTTAAATCTCTGTTTGCCATTTGTTGTTCATATAGGAATTTACTTTAATAATGTATTTAATAATTTACTTACAACAGAAATCCTATAACATGTGCTTGCTTATGTGAATCAGTAGGCCTGTCCCTAAACACATATACAAGTAAACCCTTGTGTAGCTTTCACCTGTTATTTTTTTTTTAAACATGTATTTTATGTTTATACAGGTGTGTAGTAAATGTCATTTATGTAATTCCTTCACCTCATCTGTCAATAAAACTCTTAACACAGAATCAGTTGAAGTCTTTATTCAGCAAAAGCAATCTACTTTTATTTTTGGAATGAAAATAAACAAATTACTGTATGTTTTGATATAGCCATTTGTTATTAAACTACAAAACATTGTAATTGTTATAAGTTTTTAGAAAATAAGCAAAACATTGTTAAAGTACGACAAGGTTGTAGATTTCAAAACTTGACCTATACACATTTGATTCAAAATTATTTTCAAGTGCACCACAATGCAGTTTATGATTAAAGACGTTTTTTAATTTATTTTAATTATATAGTGCATTTTATTTACTAAATTTCTAAATTTTGGGGCAAATAAATAAATTAAAATACAGAGATTAAGCATGTTTATATTCCAGTTCATATGTGCATTAAAAAAAAAAACATCCAGCTTTCACTTTTGTTATTAAACACATTTTTTTGAATGACTGAGTAAACGATTAGGAATGACACAGAATAATCATTAGAGTTCAGGAGATTGTGTTGAACAGGACCACATCCCTAAATGCATTGAAGCAACTGCCATGAGATTGGTTGATTAGATAATTGCATTAATAAGAAATTGAACAGGTGTTCCTAATAATCCTTTAGGTAAGTGTAGATCTGCGATCTATTTACACTATGTGCGTGAATCGGTGGGCGGGGCTAAACAGGCAGTGATGGCGTAGTAGCAGGCATTGATCATCTTCTGTGGAGGCGGTGTTTAAGCACACTATTACATCATAGAGTCCTACATTCCACAAACGTTGTTTTAGCAGACTGGCTTCAATATAAGCTGTTTTTAGACTAACAAGAATGTATTGAGTTCTAAAACTTGCTTTTATGATACAGTGAGCCCATATATGTCAAAAGATCAAGGGAATTTCGATTTCTAATTTCATGACCCTTTTAAGGCTCCACCTGGCTCCTTCTTCTCTTTGGCTCCACCCCTTTTTGGCTTCATTTTTCTCTTCCTTCCCTCCAGATGCACCTCAGTCCTCACTTCTGGTGCTATCCTGTCAGACCCTTTTCTTCGCCTCTATCTCTGAATCCGGCAGCATTGCCTCGGACTACTGTGCATAAGATACCATGCTGAACCATTGCCAAAGCCCTCTCCCTCTACCTTTGAACAGTCTGATATGACACAGTGTTTAGTTGATTTTCCTATGTTTCCATTCAGTTTTCTATAGTCACTATAGTCTAGAATGAAGTACATGAGATTTGCTCAGATTTTGCCCCAGTCTGCAGTCTGGAGAAGCTGACACTAGATGCTGAAGGCAGAGCCAGTCTATAGATTTGATTTGACCTATTTCATAGAAAAGTGAGTCATGTATGATGGTCACAGACTCCAATTTTTTTTTTATTCTTAGACTATGAATCCATTCAGATGGAGGAGACCAGATGTCTGATATTTTGAGTGGATTTTAGAAAGCATATTGTTTTGTGAACCACATTAATGTCTGATAGTGTATGATTTTGTTTATCGGGAAAAACAGTGTAATTGACACTCAATACAGTTTAAACTGAAATGTTAAATAATATTCACCTGATGGCCACAAATGTACTGGAAACCTTTGATACAGTTCAGAAGAAAACACTGGTCATTTTTATTTTAGCAGATGAAACCTATTTAAACTAAGAAATGTCACAATATTAATGGATTTCTGTTCTGTTTTCAACTTTAACAGTTTTTGTAAGATCTGATGTCATTGACCAAAACAACAACAGCAGCTGCAGCAGCCACGCCCATCAAAGCAGTGACGACCAATCGGATCACAGCTTCAACTGTATCACAACACTGGACACAGACTTCTGGGGGTGTAAAAAAAAAGAAGTAATGATAGTGCTGTCATTTTTAACAAGATGGTTTATTCTCTGTAACAATCTCAAAATTGTGTTAAAAAACATTAATATCACGGCTGGTTTACCTGCACGTGCCTGACAGAATTTAGTGAAGTTGAGCTGTTCATATTCTGATGAAGATGAAGATGATGATGAAGACCGAGAGTTTCTGCTGATGGCACGGACAGGCAGACGAGCTGAACATGACATAAATATTCACAACATAGGTCAATAAGGCACTGGTTCAAAAGTTTGCCACTGAAGGCAATTTCAGTAAACACACAGGATTGGAAACATTTTGAAACAGTTATGAAATAATTAAGCCTTATTTACTAAAATCACTTGACTGCTGGTGTGATGTGTACTCTACGAAAAATAAGTTTATTCAAGTGTGCTATTAGTATACTTCTTTTAAACTAAAATTAGGAAAGTATGCTTTTAGTTTACTTTTTATGTACTTATCAGAAATTAGCTTTATGTGCTCTTCAGATATATACTTAATATTACATTTAAGTATACTTGAATTATTCTTACAAAAAGTCTAAATATATTTGAGCTATAATCCTAGAATCCATGTTTTCATTATTATACAGTAGAGGGCGCTAGTACACTTCTTCTGCACAGAATTTCCAAAATAACACAAGTGATGAAGAAAAAAGAAACACCAGATACTAACCTGTTTTTATACTGTCTATGATACTAACACATGTACTCTAACACGATCATCTGACATGAAACAGCATCAAAACTGTAATGTTATGGAATAAAATGTTGACCGATGAAGAGGTAATAATTACAGTCAAGCTTTGGGGTGTTGATCGATTCCATCTACATTTTGATTATCATTCTGAATCCAATTCATAGAGTTTTTTTCAGCTTTTTGTTCAAAATGTTATTTCTTTATTTTTTTATGAAACCTAACCACATTAAAATGTTTGAAAAAAGAATGCATGAAGCTAGAATAAAATGTTTTTGTTTACAAGCAGATACTCTGTTCTTTCTTTGGATGTTTTGTATGTTCAGATATTCATATAACAAAATATATACACAAGAACTAAATGGTGACATAGAAGTATAATTAAAGTATGATGTAAAGTTCACTAGAATATAGAATACAATAGAATATAGATAACGTATCAAATGATGACAGTGCCGTTTTGAAATGTCATGTCAAATATTGGCTCATTTTGGATTTCATGAGAGCTACACATTCCAGAAAATTTGGGACAGGTAGCAATAAGAAGCCGGAAAAGTTAAATGTACATATAAGGAACAGCTGGAGGACCGATTTGTAACTTATTACTTACTATTTGGAAAAGAGCATAATATCATCCAAACATTCAGAGAATCTGGAACAATCTATTTAAAACAATTTAAAATTAACTTATTTTTTACGTTAAAATCATATATTTTCTCAGTTTAAACATTTGACATATCATCTATGTTGTATTCTTAATAAAATACTGAAATTTGAAACTTCCACATCACTGCAATCTGTTTTTATTCCCAATTTGTACAGTGTCCCAAAATTTTTGTAATAAAGTTTGTACTTAGAACTGTCACGATCTTTAGTTGGAGTGCCCATGATCTTCAGTAGAGGGCACTTCACTCAATCTCAACTCCATTTCCCATCCTGCCTCATTCCTGGTACTGATTGCACACAAACACCTGCATCTGCACTCACACCTGCACCTCATTTCAGCTAATACACACACATATATAAGCAACACACTCACTCCACCCCGTCGACTTTCAAGAGTCTAGTCAGGTCACCGTTGACCGTCCAGAGTCAGGTCAAGTCACCATTAACACCCAACAGTCAAGTAAAACAACAGTTAAACTTCATGAGTCAAGTCAGTTCCCTGTTGACCTCCCAGAGTCAAGTCAGGTCCCCATTGATCAGATCCCTTTACCAGAGCCTAGTCAGATCACCGCTGACCATCCAGAGTTAGGTCAAATCACCTCTGACCATCCAGAGTTAGGTCAAATCACCTCTGACCATCCAGAGTAAGGTCAAATTCAATCGAACTCCCAGAGCCTCGTCACGTCTCTCGTCACAAACTTCCAGAGCTCTCGTCCTACCCTGCCAGGGCCATGGAGGCCGTCTATGAGCTCTCATTTGTTCCGGTCATGGCTATGGAGGCCATCCACCAACTCTCTGTCTGTCCTGTCATGGCCACAGAGGTCCTCCATGAACCCACTGCCTGCTCTGTCTCATTTGCTCAACTATGGTGGTCTACTGCTCCGCCCTGGCGGGCTTCTGTCCCGTCTTCTCGGCTGTGGTGGTCCTCTGCTCCACCCTGGTGGGCTTCTGTCCTGTCTTCTCGGCTGTGGTGGTCCTCTGCTCCACCCTGGTGGGCTTCTGTCCTGTCTTCTCGGCTGTGGTGGTCCTCTGCTCCGCCCTGGTGGGCTTCTGTCCCATCTGCTTGGCTGTGGTGGTCCTCTGCTCCGCTCTGGTGGGCTTCTGTCTCGTCACTCCCACGTTACCTGCTCTGCCCTGGCGGGCCCTTGTTCCCAAGTTAAGCCCACGGCGGGTCCCTGTTCCTGAGTTAAACCTTGATCCCGAGTTAAACCCATGGTGGGCCCCTGTTTCCCATGTTATGCCCAGGAAGGGCCCCTGTTTCCCATGTCAGGTGCAGCAAGGGCTCCTGATCACCATGTTAGGCCCAGGAAGAGCTCCAGTTCTGCCTGCTCTGCCCCGGTCCCCGGCCACTGCACTTCCACACGGACCTGGCCTACCGTCCCTGCCCCTGTTCCAGAACTGCCTACAGTTCTCTCTCCACCTTCAATACCACGACTTAGGTGCCCTTGAGCAAGGCATTGAACCCCCAACTGCTACCCGGGCACTGCAACATAAATGGCTGCCCACTGCTCCGGGTGTGTGTTCACTGCTCTGTGTGTGCGCACTTCGGATGGGTTAAATGCAGAGCACAAATTCTGAGTATGGGTCACCATACTTGGCTGAATGTCACGTCACTTTCACTCACACCTGCACCTCATTTCAGCTACTACACACATATATAAGCAGCACACTCACTCCACCAGATTGGAAAGTCTTGTTTAGCCCTGCCTACATTTCTGAGCATTTGTTAATCCCATGTTTGACCTTTGGACTGTGTATTCCTACTCTGATTCTCTACTGCCTGTCCCGATCTCTGCTTGTTTCTGGTTATCCCTGACACACCTGATGCCATTCCTGATCTCTGCCTGTCTGACCATTCGTTTAATAAATGCTGCAATTGGATCCGAATGTTTCTGACTCTCTCTTCGTAACAAGAACACTGATATTTGTATACTACATAAAGTATACTTAAAAATATACTTGAAGTTAAAATAAGTATACTTAGTCAAATAAACTTGAAAAATACTACTTTTTGGTAATGGTACTCAGAAACACTGAGTAGTTTCACTTCAGAAGCACACCTTTGTATGCTTTTGTATCCACCTTTTTCTTCAAGGTGGAGGTAAGCCTCTCTGCGAGACTTCCGGGTTCATTAGCAGCTATAGGGAAATAATGAGAAGAATAACAACCTGCAGTAAACACTAAAACTGTTTGCACTACAAACCTGTGTTAATTAAGATAATACATTAAAATAATATGTTAAGACACACTATTGTCAATATCAAACAGAAAATTAACTGTTTGTATAGCTAAAAATAGCTGTACATAAATAATTAAAATAATGACATCATTATAAAGAATAAAAATTAACTTTTTTTACAACTATATATATTCTACTTTTTATCTCATAAATGGGCTTAGAACCATAGAACTGTGTGTTTCTTCAAGAAAGAATATAATCACAATGAGGCATAGCAGGTTAAATCTTAGCCTGTAATATGTTAACTGTGACGGTTGGGTTTTGGGAAAAACACAAGGTGAGGGCAGGATCCAATTGCACGTATGGGTTTATTTAAAGAAGGGAAAAATACAAAATAAACAGTCATGAGAGACAAACCAAACAAAAGAGGGAACTGGATGAAACTCGGAGGAACAAGAAGGTAAAGGGAAAACTCGGGAGACGAGCACAACTCACACATAGGGTAAGGACTCCATACAGACAACAGAGAAAGACAGCTCTATATAGGAAGACTAATGACTAAGGATTGTCAACACCTGTGCGATTTAATTGGAGTGCAATTACTGTGAAGACATGACCAGACTAGCGGAATTAAAGTGCCTATGGTGAAGTGCCTAAGGAGAAGTGAGCTCACTAGGGGACACCCAGGAAAACAGAGACGGACAGCGTGACAGTAACTCACCATACACAGCAAGACTGAATGTCTTGCTCACACGGTTGCTCTGTAGTTTATAGAGTCCACAGTGTTTTTTTATGATGTCTGTGATAGTCAGAGATCCGGTTTGATGATCCACTGTCAGTCTGTCTCTGAATCTCCCATCAGGACCATTATCATATATAGTAAAGCGGTCTGTAGTTACATTGATTTCAGCTATCAAAGTGTTTTTAGTTCCAAACCTCCACAGAATCAGATCATCATCCATTATTTCAGTAAAACCAGTTTCTAGAGTGACTGAATCTCCCTCCGTCACTGACACTGATGTCACTTCATCTGTTTCACCAAACATACCTAACAAAACAGAATCACAAAATAAGTGTTCACACTTGTAGTTCGGTTTTGCTTGTTTGTTTGTTTTTTTAGTCCTGCTTCACTAAGAGTTCATGTTGGCATTATAACACCTAACCTAAATACAAAAATAAATAAAAATGTGATGTATGATGTTCATAAGCCTAATCTATATTTTTGCAATGGGACTTCAAAACATTGCTATGTGCTGTGTGCTAGGCTAAATGCACTAATACTAGTATCCGGATGTATGTGACTATATGGTATCTTTCTCAGATGGGATCTCACAAAGAGCTTAAAAAATGAGGAGTCAAAACAGCGGCAGGAATTCTTCCATTGCACACAGATGAAGAACAAAGGCCACACTATTTCTGGTAGATTTGGGAATTTTGGTCTAGTTTCTAATAGTTCACCAAGTAAGTACAGTAATCACTGTAAACAAGCAGTGCAAAACAATATTGTTATAACAAAATCAGGACTTTACAAAAACAATATTTTAAAATAAACAAGTAAGAGCAAGAAGCGGTGTCTTAAAATGAAGATTATTATAACTTACCAACCAAATGCCACAAGCAGAACAAAACAAACATTTGAACCATTTTCAGATTACAGCACTTTAAATATGTGAACACTTCTGTGACGGACAGCTTGTGAACAACAGGAGAGTGTTAAAATACGATATAGTGTTGCTTGTGATACTTCAACCAATAATATTTGACCAACACCCATCCATTGCACATGTACATGCTCTTCTTGCATGCATTGGTTGTCATTCTTAGAAATAATTATCTCACTCTCATAGAAGCAGACCTGATGTTGTATAACACTATCACTATATATATATTTTTTTTCTTTGCAGAATGCAGAAGCTGTTTGTCCAGCAAACAGATCAAACCACAACTCTGTAAAGATGCCAGTAAGAGTTTCACTTTGACTCACAATCTGAGCGGCACAAGCGTCACATGCATTCAAGTGAATATTATTCCTGTTTGGTCTCTTGTTCTCCTGTGCTTTGTTATATTATACATTTTTGAATAACTGTTTTCCCATAGAAAACCACAGCTCATGGTTTTGTTTTTCTAGCACATAGAATGGACATTATACCATGAATGCAATAGCTGTGGTGAAGTGAAACTTCTGTGGTCTGCCTTATTTTCAAGAAATGTTAAACCTGAAGAGTAGAAAACCTGTGTATTATTGGATGCCAGAAGCACGTGTCAGTTGTTTGTTGGTAAAGAGTCTTTTATTTCCTCTCCTGTTGATGCAAACCTCACAATCTGACTTCCTTTTCAATGAAAACAGCGTTACAGACTCTATTTCACACAGCTGAGCATTATGAATAACGTTATGTATTTATTTTACGACACTAATACTTCCTGTTCTGGCATGTGTATATATGCACATATAGAGACGCTGTCTCAAAACAAAGACTATTATTGTCTGTCACTTCATAGCGAGTCTAAATAAGTGCTCTATATTGTGATGACAGCTAGTGTGCTCACTGATGGAGAGGATCCACACACACGCTGCATAAATTACACATTTTAGAGATTTTCATTATAATATTGTATAATGTTGCAGTGCTCAATGACAGCGCTTTATGCTGCACTTCTGGTCAGCTTGTGTTTGTGGCCACTAAGTAAGTTACAAATGTTTTTATACTGTTGTAGTTAATGCTTTGTTTTTATAATGAATAATGTGCTGAATTTGCATTCGTTATTTCCAGATAAAAGATTCGAGCAGTTATGTTAATGTGAGATCTCATTTGGACTTGGGTATCTTGTCATAGATCTCATTATGGACAGATTTTCAGACTCTGTTCTCACTTTTGGTTTGAAATAAACTATTGATGCCAACATAAATGTAGCTTTAATCCAAACACAGAAAACAGTGTAATTAGCACTTACAAAAAAAAAAAAAAAAAAAAAAAAAATTGAATGTAAAATATGCCATATTAAACATTTTTTTGAATCTGTTTGGCCAATTTTTTTATTGACAAAAAAATAAAACAACAATATCTTATTTAATAAAAAGAGCATACACATACATATATACATGCATATATATACAAATGTTGTCATTATACAAAATGTACTAACCAAGCAGAAATTAAAACAAAACAAAAAACAAAGAGGGGAGAAGTACTTCAAAATACATGTCAAAAGCAAAAAGGCTATATAAAAGAATCTAGCAGATCTGACGTCATTGCCTAGAAGAAGTGCAGCAGCTGCAGTAGCCACGCCCACCAGAGCAGTGACGACCAATCGGATCACAGCTTTAGCAGTATCACAACACTGGATGCGGACTAGACACTAGATGGCGCTCAGAAAGAACGGCATACAAAGTTTAAAAAGTGTCTGCCTTGGCAAAATGTGTTGCTGTTGCATTTTGCTTTTGATTGGCAGCACTGTTATACTACTGGCAAATATACATATTTATTTATTTATTTATTGTTAGCCCTTGAGTGTTGTTAGCCGTTAATTACCCCAAAAAGTGAAAATGGCAAAAATGGCACTGACGGCAAAAACAGGTTATGAACTGTTTTGGGCTTGATATAAAGAACATCAGTAGTTTTCAGAAATAACTGCCTGATTTGACTATAAGCTCTTTATATTGGAGAATACCACATGCATCCAATTTACTTGTGCAGGTCAGTATCTATCAAAACTCTGTTTCATCAATGTAAACATTTAGATTATCTCCTGGCTCAAATCTGCAAAATATTACTGAGACATTAAGATATTATAAACTTTAACATCATAGTTTTCTGTAAAGCTGTTTTGAAACAATTGCCATTGAAAAAAGTGCTATAGTAATAAATCTGACTTCACTCGAATTGACTGATATTTTATCACATACTGTTTTATCTGAGATAGTCGTGTATCTGTTAGATTCAGGATTTCATGGTAAAGTGGTTAGTTCATGCTAAAGTTAGACTGAGAGTTTCATAAGAAATGGAAATGGAAAAAGGCATTTAACCACATGCTAATGACGCCTTAGCAGTGTCTGTGTTAAATGTCAACCGCAAACATTCAGCAATGTTCAAGAACAACTGTTTGTCCACCAGAAGATCAGCACAGATGTCCTAAATCAGATGCAAAATGTTTTTTTTTTTGAGGATTTAAAAAAAAAAAAAAAAACATTCTTTAAGAGGCTATAAGAGTCAAGCATGAATATGTTCCAGTGTGCCAAAAGATTAAAGTCATTTGTTCAAATTCCCTGTATTACAGCTTTAAACAGCTCAGATGAAAGACAGACTCTGAGGTAGTCACAAAAGCTTCCTGTGAAGGTCACAAAGCGGGTCTGATACGTGTCTGATCATCTACTCTTGTTGATAGGTGCATATTCCACATGATCATCCTCTTTAACATCCTGTAAAAAACACAAGATAGCAATTTCAATTAAAAAATTAAGACTTAGTTCTGTGACATCATGTTGTTTTCTAAAAGCATTGTAAAAGAGTCACAAAAGCATGAACAGTATGTGAACATGACTGTGATGTCATGAGCTGACATAGGAAATACTTCATGAGTGAGCACTGAAAATATTAACTATGTAGATCTGCTTTAGTTAGACTGAGGAAAGGGTGTTGTATGTGTTGCTAAATATGAGTCACGGTTTCACACACACTGAATACTGATCTTGTGACTTTTATACATATTTAACACGCTGCTGTTTGGTGTTTTTGTCACACGCACAATCACACACACTGCTGAAATGACACACAGATGCACAACATAAATTAATAATAAACAATCTCACCGGTGTCCGTGCTTGTCTTTTGTAGAACGTAGGCTCAATGTAAGTGACCTCGTCTTCATTTATCTCAGCTGTTTCAATGACAACAATAACAGATTAAAACAACTCTGCATTTCTGTGTTTTCAGTGTGTCGTATTGAAGCATCTGTGAGACAATGTAAATATACCGATGACTGCTAAACCCAACATCTACAGACATTATTTTGTGTTCTTTCCTCTGACCTTTGCATGCTGAAAAAGGTTTACTTTATTTGGTCTCAGTGATGTGAATTTATCCATCTCACTTTTAAAGTCAAACAAGTATTATTTGTGGATAACTGTAAGACTGTTCACTCAAAACCTACGCTCACATTGATCATTCATGTGCCTGTGATCAAGAAAGAAACACAAAACCCGTTCTAAGAAAACAAGTTGGTTAAAAGACTGAATCCAATATTTGGTAAAATGTATAAAACGTACAAAAATTGTCTGATTTGTTGAGAAGCAAATTTGGTAAGTTTTAGTCCAATGCAATAACATTTAAGAAAAAGAGGTCTCTCTGGATCAAAATTACTACAACACGACATGAGCATTAGAAGGAACTAAGTAAACACTCTTTTCTTTTACAAATGTAATAGCCGTTAAGAGATTTACTGTAACACTTGCCTTCTTGATCAGTTTTTCTACATTTCCTGCAAATACAAAATATCAGGATTGCAGTCAAAATCAGCAGAGATCCGGCAGCAGCGGCAGAGATCGGCACGAGTTTAGACACTGACAAAACAGAGAGACAGTCATTAGTGTGACCGACTGATGCTTTAAAATGAACATTTATGAATTTCAAAGTTTTAATTTATTTTTCTGTCTACAGTGGGTTACAAGAAAAATTACAAAGGATATTTTTTGTCATTTCAGGCTGAAAAGCAGTACTATAAGAAGAATCATGGTTCGGCAATTGGTAATTTCCAAGCAGTAAAATGCTGAACTTTATTTTTTTTTTTTTACTACCAATCTTAGGAATCATTAATTAAAATCAACACCATGAATAATCACAAATGCACCTGAACATGTGTGACAGAGTTGAGTGATGTCCAGATGTGTGGTCTGGTTTGTGATGGGATTGTTGATCACACAGCTGTAGCTGTTTTTCTCCTGATATTCCACCTCCAGAGGTAGAGAGAGACTGATGCTGAGATCAGACACACTGATGCTGGACAATAAACTGTTTCCTTTGTACCAGGAGAGAGTCACATGACCCACATTCACCACTGAACACAACAATGAACAATTCTGCTGTGATGATGATGATGATGATGATGGAGATGATGATGATAATGATGATGATGATGAACAATTTCTGGTGATGTTAGGCTTGGGTAAAGAAGCTGAGAAAGAATAAAAACATCCGAGTTAATAATACTGTTTCATCCGTTGCGTTATAGAGTTTGTGATGTCATTCAGTGAGTATTTGTGATTTCAGTTTTTTTATAACACTGTCTGAGATACCAACCTTGTAATAATTAATCAAATGGAAACTGATTAATCGGTTAACAATTAAAGTCAGTGTGAAGGTGTATCTCATATGCTATCATTTTTAAGACTGAAAATCTTTAGGATGCATATACTTTAAAGATACAAATTAAAGAAACAGGTATTTAACTCACCATAGACAGTGAGAGTGAAGTTCCTTCTCACACTGCTGGTCTGTAGTTGATAGAGTCCAGTGTGTTCAGTTCTGGTGTTTGAGATGATGAGAGATCCAGTTTGATGATCCAGCTTCAGTCTGTCTCTGAATCTCCCACCAAGATCATCATCATATACAGTCATGCTGTTTGTCATTACACTGATTTCAGCTATTAAAGTGTTTTCAGATCCAAACCTCCACAGAATCAGATCTTCATCCATCATTTCAGTAAAACCAGAGTCTAGAGTGACTGAATCTCCCTCCAGCACTGACACTGACTCCACTTTAACTGTATCACCAAACACACCTGAAGAACAGAGAGTTTGTCAGATCAGAGATTCTGGTGGTTCCAAAACATTTATTTATTGGTGATGCGTCACACAAGTTATATTTTATAAGTAACATATAAAACAAAATAACTGAATATTTTTCAATTTTGACACTGTAAAACTTTGTTTCAAATATTTAATGGGACATTTATATGTACTTTTTTATGTGAACAGGTGGACTGCATCTTCTTAAATTGACCTCCTATGAAGTAAGACCTGAATCCAATAAATCTTACAAGCAATATCTTAGTTTGGTTTTATAAGATTATTTTTCTACACAAATCCATCTGCCATGTGAAACAAACAAAGCATGAATATAAAAGCACAAAACACACATTTGTAACTCACCATTTACTTGCCACAACCCCAAGCAGAACAAAAGGACAATATGAACCATTTTCTTTGCACATGCTAACATTCTAATGAAAATATCTGAAAGCTGACTACAGAAGTGAGATATAAGAGCGTGTGGATCCTCCCCCAACAGGATTCGACCACCCTTCACTGACCACACACTTGGTTTCACTTAAATTACAGTTAAAATGTATAACATTTATTAAGACTCACTTTATAAAGGCAGAAAGCATTAAAAGCTTATTACAGTTTATTAGGCAAGTCTTTCAAATATGTATATGTATATTCCCTTCAGAGGTTCATTCATATGAAAACTTGAATTAGTGAGAGTGAGAAAAGTGTGAAAAAAATAGCCTCTATTGACAAGGAAAGGCCACTGATTTTTTATTTTTTTTTGGCAATGTATTTATGCACACACCAGAACAGGGAGAAGTCATGCTATGAAATGCATTTATAACTTATATTAGTAATAATATTTGTCATGCTTAGCTATTTAATGTCTATGAGAGATGAATTGCGAGTATAAGGAAAAAAACGTGTATTGTGATTCGTATTGGACTCTGAATACATGAATACTGCTTTTTTGTAAAAAGAAAGTCAGACTGTGTGGTTCCTATGAAAAAAGAAATGATGCCGTCCAATAATACGCACAGGCTTTCCATCCACAAGGTCGAACCACATTTCTTTGTAAATAAATGAAACCGGATTGTTTCGCTTTGACCACACAGGCGGGTGAACTGCGTTCTCTCTCTTCGCAAGAAAAAAATAGCGTTGTTTATTTAGGATGTGGTTTTAAAAAACTGTCTTATTCCCCCAGTGGGGGAATTATTTGCCTTTTTCTAATGCACCATTTCTTCTGTCAGTCGCATTTCATTTGTGAGATTCAAATGAAACGAAACTTGGGCTACTTTCCAGGTCACGTGATTTCGTG
The DNA here is from genome assembly GCF_003368295.1 of Carassius auratus. Lineage (NCBI taxonomy): Eukaryota > Metazoa > Chordata > Actinopteri > Cypriniformes > Cyprinidae > Carassius > Carassius auratus. The sequence goes on from NC_039264.1 coordinate 31,844,629, forward strand.
AGAAGAGTCCTGCCACGAAACTTAAATAGCGAAACTTATATATCTGCTTTATGCACTATAGCTATGTTACGTAGTTTTCATCCATAACATCGCTAACAAATATTTTTCACTGATTTTGTTCATTTTTATTTTTATATGGAGTAGATGGTATCATAACAGATAATTGATCAAATAAAGCAGCAAACAGACTAGCATCCAGCAAACAAGCTTTTTAAATAAAATAATAATAATAATAATAATAATAATAATAATAATAATAATAAAATAAAAGCTGTTTTCAGTGTGATTGACCAATAGAATTAGGGCTGATCTTTTTAATTGTTGGTTGGTTACACGTCACTGCCCTCCGCCCCGCCTACAGACGGTGGAATAAAAGCGCATCTAGTATCGCTTTCTTGTATCAGGAACACCAGTCACCAGAGCCTACAGGCCCACGTGCTCTTTTCTTTGTCTTTTCTTATTTCCCCCTTTTATTCTTGCACTGACTTCTTTTTTCAGAAAAGAAGGAAATAAGAAATCAAAGCTGAAGGATTCTGCAGGAGCATAAATTTTGAACAATGGAAGCCTACTCTGCACTTGCTCTGTTTGTTTTTCTGATTAATGGTAAGTCATATGGCTCTTTATGTCCAATATGTGCTTTGCCTGCATGCAATTTAACATATGCTTTCTATAACAGATAGTCCTGCTCATGCAGAAAAAAAAAATTGCATGCATTGGAAATGTACCTTGCATGCGACAGATGTATCTTTGCTTTGGGGAAAAATGTCCAAATGAATGTATAAACATTCTCAGGATTGCATCGTTACCTGGCTGTAATCGTTTCCCTGTAAGTCACGTGATCGAGCCAAACTAGGTTTCGTTTTTTGTTCGTCACTTGTCTCTTGATAATCAGTTTTCAGTTGATAATCGAGTTGTCTGTCCACTAGCTGAAACTAGCAAACAAGGTTGGTAAGATGTTTTTCAGCAGAACTAACAACATCTAATCAAGGCTGATCATAGCTTTATCTATTTGTCCATTGTAATAAGTTGACTTCCTGGTACTTGCTCTGCCTCTGCACACGTCCCACTGAATCAAATGATCTAACCAGGAACAAACATGATGTAATATGAGCCCTTTGTTCATTATTTTTTTCTAGGCGTGTCTCTGTTTTCTCAATTTTTATTGAATTGATTTATCAGGTGAACAACAGTTAAAATAATGGGAATCTATTTAGTCCTCATTCTCTTTGTCTTTCTCATTTATGGACGTTTGACTTTGTAACTCTTTCTATTTTAGGCGAACAGTCGATTTTTTTTTTCTGTACATTTTAATCTATTTTTCTATTTTATAATAGCATATTCTTAATGTAAAATGGCAAACAGTTTATTGTCAGGTTGTATGAAAGGTTCAGCCCAAATGGCAATTAAAAAAAAAAAAAAAAACGTAGTTCTAGCCAGTTCTAGCTAGTCTTTCAAACAACCGCTGTCAAATATAGCCAAAGTATATCTTCTTTCACCTTATATTTCAAATACATACAAAATCTGAGGCTGTATGTTTGTATCTTTATTATCTAAGATCTCATGCGATTGGATTTCTCATAGGTGTGGTGTTGAACGCCATGTCAAATGTACACATGCACATGAGTTATTGTTGTTTGTTTTTGTCCTCAGGTGTGGCTGCTGATGATGTGACATCAATCTCAGTTATGCAGGGAAATGCAATTGAAATGTCTTCTGACGTTACCAAACAACAACGTGACAAGATGCTGTGGTATTTTAATGATACTCTGATAGCTCTGATCAATGGAGAGCCCAGTACTAGTTGTCTGTATTATGGTGAAGATGAGATCTTCAGAGACAGACTGAAGGTGGACTATGCAACTGGATCTCTGATCATCACAGACATCAGTCCTGAACACTCTGGACGTTATGAAGCAAATTTCATCCAAAGCAAGAGCACTGGAACCAGCCACAGCTTGAACCGAAACAGCAAGTGTGACGGCACAAAAATCATCAAGAAAACGAGCAACATTGGCGACAGCGTAAAAACATTCAGAGTTTCTGTCACTGGTACGTCACTTTTCAGTTCCTGTTCATGAAGGTGACCCGCCTAAACGGTGACTTTCAAACCAGTTCAGCCTGTTTCCATTTTTATAGAAAAACAACATCATAACATATTTTCTGAACAAATGTCATTTCTGCATTCCTGACCTTGACAAGAACAGACTGACACTCCTCAGTCTTACACTAATGATAATTAAAATATAATTGGTCGACAACATTTCTTCCGTTTGGAAAGGTTTTCCTGCTGCTACAAATAAAAGTAGCTACTTTTAATTTCTTTTTATAAATACTGGCTTTTTTTCATTTTGTTGTTGTTTCATTGTGTTTTCCAGCTTATCTGTCTGATCCGCTCAACATCAATGAAGAATTGTTCAATATGGAGAAGGAGCAAGAGTCTGAAGAGAGTATGTTTTTAACATTCCCTTCCTTTTTTATTTACAGTAGATTAGACTACACTGTAAAACCCGACAAGTTCACTTAACTCAAAAAATTGTTGAAACACATTACATTGACGATTTTAAGTCAAATTAACGTAATATTTTTTAGTTCAATAAAATATATATATTTAAGTGTCTGTTACCATAACTGTAAACCCTAGTAAGTTCACAGAACTCTTAAGTTTACATAAAATTAGAAATTACATTTCCAGTTGCCTTAAATATAATAACACTTAATTTCTACATGTATTTTCCTTGTTTTCTGATGCAAAGCATGCTGGGAACTTGAATACGCAATCATTTTAAGTTTACCTTACTACAACAAAATTTTGAGTTTACAGAACTTTTTTAAATTAAGTCCAATGAACTTTCATTATTATTTGAGTGCAATTAACTATTTTCATTTGATTAATTTCACTGTTCGGTTTTACAGTGTATATATATATGTATGTGTGTGTGTGTGTGTTCATTTATAAAAGCGTATTATTCTAAAGGTTGACATCTTCTGTCAGTCGCATTGATGTGTGACTGTGGTGATGTTAGTGATAGTATTATTGCTATATTAGTGTCATTTATTTTATTTTATTCTAACTGAGACTGTGTGTTTGTATCATTCATGCAATGCATTGTCTTTTGAACTGTCTGTCTTTCTCTGTTCTAGGTTCAGTACAGTCTTTAACTCTTGTAGCAGTAATGTGTGCTGGTGTTGTTGCTGTTGTTCTGTTGCTGGCTGTTGTTGTTGGTGTGATATACCATCGCCGCAGGAGCTCTAATAAAGGCAAGTATAACCTACAGATACTACAGTGAGAGAAAAACATCATCTTTATTAAGCAAAGTTATTCTTTAATTGTCTGTGATTTTTTTATTTTTTTTACAGAAGACAGAAAGATAAACTCATCTGAGCATCTGCTGAAAGTCCCAATATGAGGTAAGACTACTGCAGCATTTCCGAAATATACAGATTAGTGCAAATGATATGTTAGAATCTTCACCAAAAAGGTTTAAGTAAAATGAAGTATGAAAAACTGCAATATTTTCAAGATGCAATGGAGAAATCTACCTATTCAGTATATAAATATATGAACTGTAGCCTACAGTTTACCACTGAATACATGGAATTTAAAAATTCACCATCATGTAAAATAAATATTGTAAAGTAGAATCTTATTAAATGATTAATGACAGATGAATTTTTTCATTTTTTTTCCCTGAATTTTCTATAGCCTAAATGTAAACACTGTTCATTTTTCTCTCCTTTCCTTCTGTGAATTGGTGTTTTCTTACAGAAAGAGAGAGGTCGCTTTGTCTAAGGGCATCTCAACAGGATCAGCCCAGATATTCTTCTTCTTTTTCCCTCAAATTGTGGCCAAAAATCATAAAATTGGTCCCAGTCGTGCCCCGCTGCTCAGCCCAGACACTCCTCTGTCTGATACTAGGTGGCGCTTATAACAAGGTGATTTGCATTTCGGGCCATAACTTTTGAAGTCTAATGACTATCAATAAAATCATTTCCTCCCTCTCAGTCCTTAAAAAATAATCTAAATAGAAGTAAACGTAATTTTAAAGCTGGTAATGGAGGCTTGAGACGTTGATAGCATTCTAATGCAGTTATTACTGAAGTTATTAGAAAGAGAGCGAGAGAGACACAGAGAGAGAGAGAGAGCTTGTGTGAATTAGGCTAACTTACCTATTTACCTCTCTAAACAGCGCTGTTATTACATCACTAGTGAGAAATGTCATGTGTAGCCTTTAAGTTTTTATACTATAAACTGTAGGCTCACTGATAAATTCACCATAGCAGCGCTGACAACACCTATCTGTGCAATCTGCATGACCGTTATTACTATTAACTATGTGAAGTGATCTGGAATTGTAATGTGGTCAGGAGAACTGCCTGGAATAATGTTCTCTGTGCGCTTCCCAGAAAAAAATTGCACACCTCAGAACGTTCATCAGCCAATCAGATTCAAGCATTCAACGGCCCTGTAGTATAATAGAACATTCTTTTTTCCCCAACATTTAGAATTTTCTGAAAGTTGCGCATGCTCCCTCAGATTTTTGAGCAGTTATTTTCATTACAATTCCCTTTTCATGCCCTGGTTTAGGGTTGAAAGAGAATAATGAAAAAATAATATGACAACGGTAGAGTTCATTTTGAAAAGGGAATTGTAATGGACTAATTTTATTTACAATGCAGTTGCGGAATGTAGCTTCAGGAGCAAACAGGGACAAATTTAACAAATTACAAAAAAAAAAAAGAAAGTACAATTACTTACTTAGCTCCCTATTCAAAAACAGCCACTAATGGTTCAAACTAAAACACTTCCTCCCCAAAATATTATTAAAAACTAACATATCCCTGCTATATATATATATATATATATATATATATATATATATATATATATATATATATATATATATATATATATATATATATATATATATATATATATATATATATATGTAACGGAGGCCAGCGAGTAGTGCTGTGCAGGTAAACCTCACTCCCCGATCTCAAGAGACGCACTAGCGACAGAAGACAGCCTCCTTGTTAGTGCGTCCGCCTCCCATGCCGGAAGACCCGGGTTCGAGCCCCGCTCGTCGCCAGTGCGAGGAGCGTCAGAGAGGACCCGGGTGAGAGGGGTTACATATATATATATATATATATATATATATATATACTGTATATAGCAGGGATATGTTAGTTTTTAATAATATTTAATAATAATAATAACAACAACAACAACAACAATTTTTTATATATATACTGTATATAAAATACTGTCACAAGACAACAAATGTTAGTGGGTAAAAACATCAATTATGAATTATGAAAATGCATAAATCATGTTAACCACATTTTCTGAAAACCAGCTACCATTGAAAGTGAAGTGAAAAGTTGAAAAAAGGCATGTTACAAATAAGAAACTTTGTTTTCACTAATAACTTCTTTTTTTTTTTTTTACTTTTTTTATTCTTGAATTAACTTCAGTTAACTTTAATAACAAAATTCAACAAAATTGAATCCCCTATCAGGGACTTTTGTCTTTCTTTGCATTTCACTTTATATTCTTTTGAATTATATATTTTTAAAAAAATGCATTAATCTACAGGTTCATTTAGAGTAGAATTATGGTGCTGGTGAAATAGTTTTATATAATATCATAATATCATAACTTTTTTACTTGGAGACTTATTGTGCAATATAATCTAGTCTTAAACTAACCTGACTCTCCATTTTGGTAGTATGTAAAATTGTTCAATTTGTGATTCATAAGTTTGTTTGAATGTACACTATGTGATTATATGTAAATTATGTTGAGGGATAGATATCCTAATTTCATTGTGTATATATATAATGACAATAGAAATGCATTCAAATTATTACATGATTTAATTACAAGCTATTTTTTAAATATAGAAATAAATGAATAAATATTTGAAACTCAGTATTTCTATGGACATAATTGATAAGAATGTAAATATAAAGTTTACTTTATCAAAAATAAAGTTTTGCACAGAAAATGATATCTTGTTGTTTATTTGACATTATTTGACATGTGATTCATCTAAATTTGTCCACAAATGCATCATGTATCTTACGGCAGTAAAACACTTTTTTGATTTTCCGACTTCTCTTGCAGCTGAACGCTTTGGGCATGATTTCTTTGGAAGTGTGCTGCTGTAACCTCTTTCATCAAACCCGATCGCCGAAGATTCAAGACGGATTTTGCTGTAAAAGCCACACCATTAGACCCATCTCGACAGGATCGCTAATCAAACTTGAGCCTTTGGTGCTTGTGCGTGTGGCTATATTTATATCTTTATGCCCTTATTAGCAGTCAAAGAACAACACAGTGTTTGTGGAAGAGATTTGTCTTTAGTAGTTTGATGAAGGTTGAGATGATCTCAGCAGACCAGATGGAAGTTGAATGCTGTGTTGGTGAAAGTTACTTTTAAAAGTAACGTGTTATATTATTGTGTTATTCCATAAAAAGTAACTAATTGAGTTACTTAGGTACTTTTTATGGAAAGGCCCTATCATGCCAAACGTGAAATGATTAAGCCTCAAACTGAATGAAATGCCTTTTCCTCTGCACCTCACTCCCAATTTTTCTCAACATGGGAACAGGAGAGCTGTCGGACAACAAATGGGAAAACAAACTTATTTCAAAAAGTAACTGTGATATTTCCTTTGTCTGTGAAGTGACTTTGTGTCCCATTTAGATTGAACCACTAGCTGGTGGTTATTTACTTTAGTGGCTATTGAAATAATATAAATATGTCTACTTCATTTCTATTTATTTACACATAATCTGTTGGAAGTAGTCTTGCTGTAATTATACAATGCATGCTTGTGATTATTAAAAAGATGAAATAACCTGCATAGACCCTGCATAAATTATTGAATGCAGTAATGGTACCATCACAATGAGGACACAAATTCACTGTTCACAACTTGCACTTTCATTGGGTCTCAATGTTTTAAATGATTTTCTTTGTTGTCATTTGCATCTCTGTACTAACTTGTTTTAGGCCACTTGTCATGCAGCACTTTATCGCAGAGCACGACTGTCACTTCTGGAAGTTAAAAATCCCTTTACTTTCCTTCACAGGGCAATTGATTTTTAGCTATTCTGCACAGACCGTCAAGACAAACCAACCACAGACCCACAGGAGCAAACTTTAAACGGACACGCTCCACACACACTCACAATCACGTCTGCATTGTTTAAATGCTGTAAAAGTGAACCTTTGTTGTTCACCAAATAAGAGCTGTAAAAAGCTCTCTCATTATCATATTTATTCGTCTATATGCCTATACGTCTGCAAAAAACACAAACAAACAAACAAGACAGGTTTTTGTCTGTAATGGTTCGTTTGGGATAAATTGCCACCTCAGAATGGCTGATGTCTTCATTGTATTTGTGTTTATTAAATTATAATTAATTGAGATATTATGCATTAAGTAGGCTGCACATCATTCATCATAATCACCAGTTACGTCTACGGACCAACTAAGTGCAATTATTCAGCCTGAACTTAAAGCTTATTGTCATTATAATAACACCCGTTTATAAAAGTAAAATAAAAAATAGGTCTATATATGATTCATAGATGTTTTTCAGTTAAGTAGGTGCTGTTCCGTTTTCAGACTCAGTTTTATTGGCAAAGGCAATATTTCTACATTTGTGTTTCCAAAGCATTTGCAGTGTTGCAGCCTACAGTTAAAGCAGTGAAAAATGTATGAAAATAAGAAAATATATTGAAAAGGAAAGATGAAATGAATGGCAGCAGGAAATATTAAAAACTACGCATCGTTTTGGCCACTAGATGGAATCGATGCAGTATTGAAAGTTTTGACTTTTATCATGATCCAAGAGAGCAAAGCATGGTGAGCAAAATGTCAAATCACTGAAGAGTACCTTAAGACCACGTTTTCTTTTGAATGTAATTATGTTTCTTTTTTGTATATATAAAATTGAAAATCCTTTATACTTTATTATATTATACTGTCTTTATTATTTACATCTCTCTCTCTCTCTCTCTCTCTCTCTGCAAGCTGAGCTGCAAGCTTTTTCCATATTGGCCATTTTGAATTTTGTACTACAAAGCTGTATTTTATAAACACATTCGCATAATGTTACACTTACTGTACGCTTGTTCATCAACACGATGCCCTGATACCACATGCTTATAATTTTGGATGTGGTTGACTTATTTTCTTGGGGAGTCATTTACTATGATTCGTGAATCCCTGCCAAATCCAACGATACCAAACATGAGGTGCTTTACCTTAGGATTTGTGCAATGCTGTGATATAGCATCATTTAAACAACTTTTGAATCTTCAAAAAATTCTATATTTTATGAATGCTTACTATTGCAAAACTCTGCCCTGAATGTCCCCAAAAAGTTTTGAGAAAAGATATAATGGTATTTTCAAAAAAAATTGTAATGAAAATGGTCTCAGTATATTAATTGGATCACGCCAAGACAGTAGACCGCAATGTGGTCATAGCTGGCCAAGCTTCCTGTCAGCCACTGTTGATGACATATAGCACCTTTGACTGTGGTCTTAATAATGAATTGTTCAGACCAGTTGGGCAACATCGTTCAGATGGTTCTGTGATGATTCATATGCTTCTCCGTCCATAAAACTCAACACTTTCACTTTGACTGTTCTACTGTATATTAAAACCTTTGTGCAGTCTAAGGTAATTTCTGACCAGAGAATTTTACATTTTGAATTTTAAAACATTATAGCTTCACCAAAAAGGTACCAAACTTGGTTACTTTTATGGCAATTGGTATGTGAACACACACACACACACACACACACACACACATACACAATAATTGAGGGCATGATTCAAAAAAGCTAAGTGGTCATAAAAAAATACTCACACTCATGGTCTTTGTTCAAAAATGACTGACCATAGGAAATTAATGGGAAATGGGGAGAAATTCAAAAATTCTGAATATTTGAGTGTACAATTTGACTTTAAAACTGCAACAATGTTAAATAAAATAATTTTGACTATAATGCAGTAAAAAAGTGGACAGAAAGGAAGGGCTAAAACTCTAAAACATCAAGAGTGTAAAACGAATACATCCACTCACACATGCTTACATTCACACACACACACACACACACACACACACACACACACACACATACCAAGTGAATTGGTATAGCTATAACCATATCGTCAAAATGATTCGGAAGACTGAAATAAAAGATTAAAATCATATGGGTTAAACTCTGGTTAAGAATTTTTTTTTTTATTTTTGTTTCATTTATATAGAATTGTAATGTTTTGTGTAACAAAGTGATTTCTGTGTTCAGGTTTGAATGTAGTAATAAAAGAATAAAACAAGAAAAATATGAACCTTGACAAAAAGTAATTTTTCAGAATGCCTTAACATACATTTAAATCCACAACCTAATAAAAGTTAACAATTATGAATAAAACAACTAGGGTATTCACAAGCCTCTATAGAGTCCTGTTAAATTACTAAGATATTAGACTGGTCCCGTTCTATATCCCCGCCACCAAAAGTTTTCTCAGTCCTCCTGAAAGTGTTCACGGCCATAGGAAGAAAAGGCAAAGCAGACACAAAATCTGGATATACCTTCACTTCAAATCTTTTATAGTTTTACACTGACTATATATTGGACAAAATAAGGGTGGTGGAATATTTTCAACCAATAGGATATAGATTATGTGTTGAGTATGAGCCAAAACTATGTTATGTCTGAGGTAAGCATCTTCAGCAACAACCTGGGCCCGAAAGGATCCTCCACCACTCTTCACTGATTCACCTCTATGTATCATATGCGCATGTGCGTATACAATGAGGTAAAGAGACATTAGACTAGAGAATAGAGAGAGAAAGCACAGATGGGAGGAGGGAGAAAACCAATGAGACAGAAAGGGAGGGCAGGAATAAGAAAGAGGACAACAACACTCACACCCAACCTAAAAAGGAAACATCTATGGAAGAAAGCGAGTACGAAGGGAGAAGGGATTGCAAAGAGGCAAACTCACAATAATATCTGACAGAGATCATGATATAACTAGTCCTATACAAAGAAAACAAGTCCTTTTTTTTTTGCTCTTACCAGGAGGTGCTATTCTGCCTTCAAGAAAAAATTGGATAGGCCTAGACTCTAATTTTAATCTGAAATACTGCATTAATATACTGTACTATTTTCAAAGGGAACATTTTTAATCATATTTATTAAATAAATATTAATTAGTACCATGAAATTCTCTCAGAAATGCAAAAACAAAAAGTAAAAAAAAATATTACTGAAAAAATATTAGATCGATTTTACTAAATAAATAAATAGATAAATAAAATAATAATTTATATATATATATATATATATATATATATATATATATATATATATATATATATATATAAAAAGTTGTTATCATCTTTCCACATTGACAGCTATTCCAGTTTAACGTGAGTATTTTCTTTCCATTGGAGGCTGTTAAAATAGACTTGTGTTTTTCCAGGTAAGACAACAATAATATGTCAGTACTGATAGCCTTGTGGGCAGCACACCGTTGCACTCTCTCTCCCACTTTATTTCCTATTTCCTCTATTCTTTCTTATCATATTAAAGTAAAGAAAAGAAAAAACAAACCAAAAAATAAGTGGAGACGAGACTGATGGCCTTATGAATCATTATCACACGATATGCTACTGAACAAAATAGCAGCTACTTTGCTACTTATAATTAGTTTCACCCAAGACTGATTAAAGCAAAATAAAATGGGTTCAGCATTTTTAAGTGAAGGCAGATATGACGCTTCATTTGTACAGAAGTGGAAAAAGTCCTTTACCCACACATTATTCACACAAACACAACTAACACCGCTAATAGACTGACATCAACCACAAACATCTAGCAATACATTATCTTGAACAACTCATTTATTCGCCCAGCAGGTCACACCCCAATTTTGGTACAGCTTTAAATAAATCCAACTAGAGCAGGTTTCAATTTGACTCACAAACCTAGGTTTAATGGAGCCAGAGCTTCCAGGGTCAATCTTACCTCTCTATAGTGATCACTGACTGCAACTAAATCATGTTTCCTTGTTATTCGTAGCCAAATTAACACTAGGTATAACCGCTGGATTTAACTGAAATGTGAGATTTGCCATCGCAACTGGAGGAGGAATTAAAAACAGAAACTTGATAACCGAGCGCATCACTTTCTAGTGATGTCAGTGTGGTGTTAGTGTGGGTTGTGGTAACTATTTGTCAAATACACAGATGTTTTGCATAGCAACAGAAACACTTTTCATTCAATACTCCTACTGCTGGTCAAAAACAGAGTTCAGCATAAGTCGATCTTATTTAAATACCAGTGAAGTGTGTCTATAATGTGTTTTATTTTGATAATCATGACACAATATTACACTAAGATTAGGCCGTGTATGAAATTGCATAGTTCTCCGCTACACAGTAGGCATTAATCAGTATACAAGCATCTCTGTATACACAGTGTTCAGTAAGTATTTGTTTACTGAAAGTAAGTAAATATTTCAATGCACCCAAATCTCTTCGTGTCGCTGGTGTGAACAGGACTTACATGTTACATGTAGATACTACATATTGTCACCGATCCCAAAACTCATCTACAAGTTTTAAAGAATGTAATGGATAATGGATGTCGCTGGAGGGTCTGGGTCTGGTACTCCCAAAAAAAAAAAAAAAAAAAATCATTTCATGGTGATTGGTGCATACTCTACTTGAGTTTCCTCTTTAACTTCCTGTAAAAAAAATTAAAAAATCATATTAAATTAAATATATTTAAAATAAAAATGATATTATAATATTACTGCTGATAAATTTGAGATTTAATGTGAGTTCCCTGTTTAAAAAACAGCATATGCTGGTGTTATTTATGTTTTGAAGCATGGAACGCCACTCTCTCACGAACACGCATGCGACAGATTATGGTTTATAAAGATTTAAATATGGATATCTTTCCTATACAAACTCGTGTAGCGTTTGAATGCAAACTACATTACAGATGCATGTCTGACATCCACCTCTGGTTCAAAGAGTGTTATCACCTCTGCTGTCTTCTCCAGTGCAACTTTCTCTTGGAGTTTCAAAGAGATTCGAGGAAATGCACTGCGTAAATATGAACTCGTGTTCCCTGAATGGATATGTTGAAATGTTGCTCATTTGCTGTTACTGTAGAATGAGTGTCTTGAGTATTGTGGGTTATGAGTTTTTCTCTGAATCATGATCTATCATACTATACAAGCACCAATTTCACTGACTGCTCAGTTGATAAAGAGTTGAACAGCTTATCTTTGGAAAAAATCTTACCGTTTTATGCCCTTTTCTGGTGTTGAATGTTGGCTCAATGTAAATGATCTCTTCAGGAGACTGAACTGTTTGAGAGAATAATAATAGATGCATTAAACAACAACAACATCTCAATCTTAGCTAGATCTGGTTCTACACAACATGTGTGCGGTTATTTTATGTGCTGTTATCATAGGGCTGTTCAAGTAAAACATTTAATGGTTCATTAATTGTACGGTATGAACATGTTTAATGCTCCATTGGTTTTAATGGCTTTAACAAATAAATTCAGTTAAACTTTCATACAAAAAAATGGACTTTAAGGCCATTCTTTGCAGATAATTTATTTATTAACCATACTAAGACAAATGCTAATGTAATTTGCATTTTATTCTAATATGATGAAATGTAATAAATGAAAACGGAACTAAAATATCACCCACCAGTGAAACTTTTATGTGGCATAAAATGCATAAATTATGCATTCGTGTCTCTGTATTTCCTGTGTGCTTTAATGCATTTTAAGAAATGCAGAAATAGTTTTTTTTTCTGAGCGAGATGAGTAAAAAGCATTGCCCAGTGTCACTTTACAGATAACAGCCAAACAACTTGCCTTTTTGATCAGTTTTTCTACACTTCCTGTAAGTGAGAAACATCCCGAATGCAATCACAATCAACAGAGATCCAGCCACCGCTGAAAGAAATATCAGCACTATCAGAGACCGAGAGCCTGTAATGATAGAGACACAGTCATTAGTGTGAGTTTAATCTAATGGTAAGTGAACATCCAACTTAGTCTTTTCTGCTTTACTTCTTGACATCATATACTCAGTTTATACTTCTGATGAAAGTTCTGATTGTGAATTTGACATGTTTGCTATAGGTCTTTTTGTCACTTCCTGTTTCAGTGCCACGTTTGTAGTTTTATCAGGTGATTGTCTCCCCCATGTACATGTATTTCCCCTTTTGCTTTTTCCGTTGTCAAATGTCGATGTGTTTCTGTTACCAACAGTCCTTGTTTTTTGGTTCTTGTTTTAACTTTGAGTGTAAAAAAGAATAACCTCTTTCTTTTAGATCTGTCTCTTTGCCTGCTTTTTTTTCTACTCCACCATTATTACAGTGTCACATTTACATGCACATTTGCATAATCAAATTTAACAGGCAGAGAAAGTGGGACTGATTGTGAAGTGAGTGTGTGAAAGCTTGGGTTGTTGACTAAGGAACACATCAGTGCTAATCAACTGTTTTGGCCTGTAGATTAATATCATTTCGTTCTGTCTCACAGCTGACTACTTTTCAAACAGCTCTTTTAACGTAGACATTTTTATTGACAAGTTCAGGTATAAAGAAGTGACTGAATAGATACAAACACAATGTGTGCTCTTTAGTGTAGCTGAATGTATTGAAGCACTACTATTAGTCAACGCTACGAATAAATAAATAAACACTTATCTCACCTGAACATGGTTGACAGAGTTTGCTGATGTCCAGATGTGTGGTCTGGTTTGTGATGTGATTGTTGATCACACAGCTGTAGCTGTTTTTCTCCTGATATTCCACCTCCAGAGGTAGAGAGAGACTGATGCTGAGATCAGACACACTGATGCTGGACAATAAACTGTTTCCTTTGTACCAGGAGAGAGTCACATGACTCACATTCACCACTGAACACAACAATGAACAATTCTGCTGTGATGATGATGATGATGATGATGATGAACATTGTGAAGAGTCTCTGTTGATGACAGGAACTGGCAGATGAGCTGAAAAAGCTTAATAAAATTATATCAAATTTTAGTATTTATAAGTAGCTGTTTCTGACCTTTTTGAATGTGTTGAGGGTGAGTTTGTGATATCAGTTGTGACTTTTCAAGATTTATAATTTCAAGAAGAAAAATGAACTACAATAATTAAAAAAAATATATATTAACTCACCGTAGACAGTGAGAGTGAAGTTCTTTCTCACAATGTTGCTCTGTAGTGTATAGAGTCCAGCATGTTCCTCTGTGATGTTTGTGATGATCAGAGATCCAGTTTGAAGATCCAGCTTCAGTTTGTCTCTGAATCTCTCATCAAGAACATCATCAAATACAGCCGTGTTGTCTTCCAGTACACTGATTTCAGCTATTAAAGTCTTGTTATATCCAAACCTCCACAGAATCAGATCATCATCCATAATTTCAGTAAGACCAGAGTCTAGAGTGACTGAATCTCCCTCCATCACTGACACTGACTCCACTGCATCTAAACCAGCAAACACACCTGAAGAACAGAGAGTTTGTCACACATTAAGGGTTAATGACTTTATGTTGGTTTACTTTACCAATATCAGTACACTGTAAGAAGACAAAACAGCACCACAGACAAGAAAAAAGCTCAATAATAGAAGATATAATAAACACAAAGGAAAAATACATAAAGTTGAGAGAATCTGAATCTGTTCTTAAGTTTTTCTGAGATGCTCTAGACATGAATACAAACCAGATTTAAAATACTTGTTGATTTTCAGTATATCGTAAAATAAAATAAAATTGTTATCCATCATATTTCTCATTTAGACGTATAAAACACACATGTATCACTTACCAGCCAGTTTGCACAAACAAATGCAGAACAAAAGGACAACATGAACCATTGTCGTTGAGGTCTGTATGATCATAACATCTGAAAACAGACTGCTTGACACAGCAGAAGTGAGATACCTATCTGGTGTATAATTCCTTCCCCAACAGGATCTGACCACTTTTCACTGGAACCTCACTAGCTTTGACCACAAATATGCGGCAGTAGTCACAAGATTTACTGTTCTTACTGGCAGAAAGTTATCTTTACCAGATTTATGAGGTGGATCACAAAGTTTCAGTTTTTTATCTTAGTCTTTAACTTCAAAAATGGGGCTAAATCTACTTTGTTACCGTGCAGGAGTGTCCCATATATTCCAATGGTTTTACTTGTATTTTAAATTATACATTACACTGTGTTGTGTTTAAGGTTTAAAATAAATGTCTGTAAACTCAATAATTAAATAGTGATGCATGAAGGGAATACTGCCACTGACTGTTTTGTTGTTGTTGTTCCCCTAAAATCAGGGATGGATTCATAACTATTTCTGGTGCAATGACTAAGCATTGCAAAAAAAAAAAGCCTGAAAAGCCTGAAAAGGAGTTAGGGCTAGACAATTAGTCGACATTTCGACTTTTGTTCTGAGTGATAGTTGTTTGATCTAAGGGCAGGTTAGTTGACTGTAGTTGTTTGAGCGGTGTTAAGTTTAGTATGTAAATACTTTAAAGACAATGGTGAGAAAGCAGCAGTTAAGAAAACATCTGATTATAGCAATAGTGCACCAGCTTTGCAATCGGCACTCCAGTCCTGTCACTTTAATACTTTAAGACTTGAGCAATGATGCTGAAATTTCAGCTTAGCATTACATAAATTAATGATATTTAAAAGTATATTAAAATAATAATAATAATAATAAAACGTTATTTTACGTTTTTTTATATTTTACATTTTAATTTCAGAAATATTTCACAATATTACACTTTTTCACATAAATGCAGTCTTGATAAATGCAGGCATAAGACACTTTCATAATGCTGCATAATTTTCAAAAATGGTAATATAATAAAGTCCTTTCACGTCACCATTTCGACAGCATACACTTCACATAACCGTTCTGTGGTGTCACTTGGGCTTCATTAACTATGATAGTTTCATGATAGTTGACTGATTTTGAGCACTTTGAGAGCTTAGAAAAGCGCTATATTAATGTAAGGAATTATTATTATTATTATCATTATGAACCAGAAAATGGTGTAGCCTACTATACATAAATATACGTGAATTAAATACTGATTAGCATTATTGCGACATTTAGCGCTGTTTGTGTAGTGCTTTTTTTAGTCAATTAGCATCCATTTTCTCAGTGATGTAATTTGATTTATAAATGAGACAAACAGCAGATCAGTAGCCAGAGTTCTCACTGTTTCTAGACCGTTCTGTGAATAATTACTGCAGGTTTCTCTTTGTCTAAACTGGCTGATTCAATTGGTCAAGTTTCTGACACTTGCTGGGTTACATTCTAGAGCCTTTAGACACTCCCTAATGTTGAGTTATTATAAGATGAATGAATGGAGAATAAATAAATAATACAAATGTTTGACAGTCCCGCCCTGTGGTTGGGCCTTTCATATCACGCAGGGTTTTTCATGCTTTCTCTTTCTTTTTGACTGAGCACAGCCAATTGCTCCACGATTCTTTTCATTTGAACTACGAAATTACTATTATTGTCATTTTATCTGAATAAATAGGTTGTGTTTTTAGCATCCATAATTTATTTATATTTACACACCAGATATCCAATTATCGGTAAGAGTCAGCAGTCTCTAAAGTAAATGTACCCTGTTTTTACCATGGCAAATATTAGTTAACGATAACGTTTATAATTAAACCACAGTAACCACAAATGTACATTTGTCTGAGACATTATGAAATGTTCTTTATAAGTCAACACAGGTCACAAGTTAACACAGTCACATTTCCTTGATTCAGTCAGCTGCACGATGTGACGATGAACGTCCTGTCTTCAATCCAGAAATCTGGAACTGAATCAGTGTAGATTGGTGTTCGAAAGCCACACCAACACATACTTACTTTATTTTTTATTTTTTTGCTTATCCTACTTCAGCCGCTATGGGTGATCATACCAATAACTTGTAATCTTTACAAGAATGTAAAAATCAATCAATGAGCAAGTCTGAGTTTATTAATATCTCATCAGTTAACACGGTAACCAGTTAAACCATAAAACCGGGTCGGGGCCATGACGCACCACAGACGTGTGCCATGTAAATAAGGGGTAAAATATTCTTTCAGTGTAGTTACTTTACTGATTATAATGGGAGTGTTTTGAAAGAATCAGGGAAAATAGGCAGTAGCTACTCACGGATTGACACACCAGTGACACAAGTATTGATTGCAAGTAGAACAGAGACAAGGAAGCAAAAATTGAAGAAATATTATAGCCTGCACTCCACGATTAACAACTTTCATTTCTCTCACCATTGTGACTCCGACTGAGAATTCAGACACAGATACACAAATGTGTACATGTTCTTCACACAGACTGGGGTTGAGTCTTAATTAAGAATGAACCCCGTTAAGCAAGTTTGTTCTAGTAGTTGTTCTAGTTCAAGTTTGTTCAATTTACACACGTACGTTCACATTTGTGAGTTAGACAGAAAGTGTAGCTGTCACGGTCAGTCTCAAAGACACTTTATCAGGTTCTTCTTTTGGATTGTTTCAGAAAACCTGATCTGTAGCATATTAGCTGGTGTGGGTTGTTTTTTCTTCTTTTGACTACCTCAGTATGTCTTACATCCTACCCCAGTAGATTATAAAGACACTTCATGTATTTGACATCATCTTAAATGGGGTTTCTTATTCTTGCAGACAGTACCGCGGCTCAGTACAAAGTGTACTCAGTTTTCGTAGGGCACCGACACCCAGGGGGACACCATCCAAACCATGGCTTTGATACTTCAAATAGCTTCAAATTATAATTTACGAAGTATTTGAATAATATTTTTGTGTTGATAAAAACAGACATAAGCGAACAACAAACTTTAAAAAAAAATCCATATAATGCACTATATAAAAACAATGAGGCAATAAAGATTGGTTTATTAATAATAGTTGAATAACACGGTTAAAATACATAATCTAATACAAAATAAATAATTCATTTACATAACATAGGCTATTATTACAAATGCTTGCAAAGGGCACCAGAGGTCTGATAATTGCTGTTGTAACACTTACATGACGATCACATTCTTTTTTAATATTGACCAAACATTTAATTAAAATATCCATTTAATCGTTCATTTTTGGCCACCTTTTTGCAATAGAAATGCTAGCCTCTATCATTTCTTCAACAAAAACATGCTGACATCGCAACCCTTACAAAGACTAATCCACTTTTTATTGAAGTAAAATAGTCTTTTCTGAATGTTTGAGACTATAAAATCTTTTTTTTTTTTTTTTTTTTTTTACTTCCATAATAATTTGAGGAAGGGACATAATACAAATTCTGCTTAGGGCACCCATTTGGCCAGCAGCATTCCGTATTCTTAAAAAATAAAATTATAAAAATAATACATAAAAAAAAATCCATGGATCCAATTCATATCACTGTTAAAAATCGCTGTAAAAAAAACGGCCAAATTTCGACAGTAAAATACTGTTTTTCATTTAAACAGTGCATTCTAGGTAATATTCATCGTTTTCGAGAAGTAGCCTGCTGCTATATATCGTAAAATAACAACGTTCAAATTCGACACTCAGCGGCTGTGTTTCAAATCACACCCTACACCCTCATTCACTATTCCCTACATGCGTTTACTAATATAGTCCACCTGACAGAGAGAATGAACACTAATGAGTGAATTCAGACAATGATCAACAGCTGCTGTTAATGAGTAGAATCACTGAAGAAAAAAAAACATAACAAGACAAACACATGAAATACAACTGACTTCAGCCACAGCCTTAGATGAAATCAACTGAAGATTTAAACGATCAACAAACAGCTTCACCGACTTCACACATTACTAACCAGACTGACTTTATTTCTGTCAGATCAGAGAACAGAGATCAAAAGATCTTATTGAGAATTAAAGAGATTTAGATGATAATGTTACTGTTTCGTTTAGCGTCACCATTGTGGAGATCAGTGTTTGCTTTAGTTGGGCTCCTGATCATTGACTTTTACACTTTACATTTTGTTTTATTGCTGTATTTGTATCTTTATGATGCATCTGTTACAGCAGTATTAATTTTGATAGTCAAGTGATTATGGTTGTTTCTAACAGGCATGATCTACTAGACTGACTTAAAGTGTTGCTATAATAATCAAATATTAATTTGGTGTTGAAATATTTCAATGACACTTCAATTTAGTAAGATTGAAAAGTAGTGAGATAACCAGTATTTATGGATTTAACGACTAGTTTTAGTTAAAAAGTATTTCGGGCAGCAGTCCCCACAACACTCAAAGAGAGAAATCAACAATCAGCATATGAATCTCAACAATGGTGACAATCAAAAGGTTCATGATGCAATGCATGCTGGGTACCAGCACAGGATAAAACTCATCCATGATTCCCAGCATGCATTGCGGCATGAATAAATTATGCCCCTGAATTGTTCACTTATTTTCTTGAATTCTTATGTGCTTATAATTTTGCATTTGTTTTAAGTTTTAGTAGCATGTGTTGTGATGTTCAGAACTGATCTGTTCATTTATTTTGTGGATTGTCACCATTGTTGTGATTCATACGCTGATTCTTGATATTTCTGTCTAAAGTTCAGCAAAGGTTTTTTTTTTTTTTATTATGAGTGACATTTTCTTAACAGTCTTTCATAACTTATGGCTCAGCAGTGTTCCTTCTCATGCTGTAGTATCAATATTCAATAAGAGAAGAGATATGGGATTAGATCAGAAATAATAGTATTTGTTCTTGTCAATCTATAAACAACAATATCAGATTTTTTTTCTTCTGTGTACTTTTGTTTTGCTATAACAGGTTCCAAAAGAGCATTGTTACAGCATGAAAAAAACACAAAAAACCTTAGTCGTTGAAAAGTCACGTTCAAGAGCCCAATTAAAGTAAACACTGATCTCCATCATGGTAGTGAAAAAAACACCTAAACCTATTTAACTCTCCATAAGTTCTTCTGTAGACATCTGACAGAAA
The DNA here is from genome assembly GCF_003368295.1 of Carassius auratus. Taxonomy (NCBI): domain Eukaryota; kingdom Metazoa; phylum Chordata; class Actinopteri; order Cypriniformes; family Cyprinidae; genus Carassius; species Carassius auratus. Next base: position 31,864,714 of record NC_039264.1, read on the forward strand.
TAAAGTCAGTCTGGTTAGTAATGTGAATCTGGTGAAGCTGTTTTAGTAGTCGTTTAATCAGATCTTGAGAGATTTTATGTATTCTTTTATTCATTTGATTTCATCTAAGGCTGTGGCTGAAGTCATTTGTAGATCTTGTGTTTCTCTTTCCTTCAGTGATTCTGCAGGTGTTTATCACTAATGCTCAATCATCAATTAATCACCGAATTATCTCATTAACTTCACTGATTCAGTGTTACTCTAACACTCTGTAGTGTGCACACATTATAAGTGTTCATTTAAAACTGAGGATTTGCTTGTGGGGTTTAAAGGGTTAAAGATTTAAGATGAAGAAAAAACAGAATGAAACATAATTTAACAGTAATAAACTGTAATTAATTTACAGGAAACAAACTGTAGAAAAACAGTTATTTACTGGCACCCCTGCTGCCAGTAAATAACTGTTTTTCTACTGTTTCTTGCCGTAAATTAATGGTTGCCAGCAAAAAAAGTGTTTTTCTACAGTTTGTTGCCGTCAAGTCAAGGAAAAACAGTAATATACTGTAAAATGTAAACGTCAGATTTACCAAATGAAAAATAAGTTAATTTAACTAAAATATTTGTGAACATCCATAGAAAAAAAATTAGGCAAAGTCATACACTGATAATGAGAGTAAATACTGAACTTGACTGTATTAATGTGTGTTTGCACAAGAGAGATCGTTTAGTTTAATGTAGTTTTGTTGTTCACCATTGTGCTGTAGAGTAGAGCCGGTGCTTCAGTCAATGATGAGCCACAAATTCAGATTTTCTGCTGCTTTATATAAAGGCAGTAAATGTGGAGTCGCTGATACAGTGGTGATCTCTGTGTTAAGTACTTCAGCACATACATGTGTAATACAGCTGACAATGAGCTGCAGTGATTTGAGTAAAAGTCATGTATTTAGTTACTTTATTACTGCACATTAAGTGTAAGAAATATTCCTTCTCAGTGGACTCAAATGAAATAAGTTCATAGTACTAACATCGTAGGAATGCTAGTTCAAAAACTCGAACTGTTTGAAGCAGTGGGAGTGGAGTTAATTTCCATGGTAGAATTTACGGTAAAATACTGTTAAAAAATAAGAGTGGTAAATTAATGGTTAAGAGCTGTAAATTAACAGTACTTTACTGGCACCCCTGCTGCCAGAAAATTACTGTTATTTAACGGCAAAATTTTTTACAGTGTAGAATTAACTGTAAGTAAAAAAAAAAAAAAAAGTTGTACAAAACATGATCTAAATTATGCATTAATTTAGCAGCATTCCAAATGAAAAATACTGAAAAGATATACAGCTTTGGACACAAGAGAAAATAAATAAAATACAAACATAATTAAAGTAAATAAAAGAAAACTACAATAGGAGGCCGTGAATATGAATATGAATATGAATAAATATAACAACTGAAGGAGGATTTACTAAAAGAGGAAGATGGTAGCGCCCTGAACACGCTCGTTTGAGTAAACCGATTGCCTTGACTTTAAAACCCGACAAGTAAACTTAACTCAAACAGTTTGAGTAAACAGATATCCTTAAGTTATGTTAACTCAAACCGTTTGAGGAAACTGATTGCCTTAAACCATATAAGTTGAAAAAACTGTTATGAGTACTCTGAACTTAATTCAGTTCACTGAAAGAAGATATATATTGCAATTAAGTGATTAACTGAGTAATAATTGTGAATTAGTGATGAACAGCTGCTGTTAACAAACAGAATCACTGAAGAAAAGAGAAACACAAGAACTACTACAACTGACTTCAGACACAGCCTTTAGATGAAATCAACTGAAATAAAATACATGAAATCTCTCAAGATCTGATTAAACAACCCCACAAACAGCATCACCAGCTCCACTTATTAATAACCAATTAATAACTAATTAACAATTATCACTCAGTTAATCACTTAATTGAAATGTATCTTCTTTCAGTAAACTCAACTGAATTAAGTTCAGAGTACTCATAACTAGGGGTGGGACGATACAGGTACCTCACGATTCAATTCTGTGGCGATATGTTGTCCTCGATATGATAATATCACGATTCGTGATATCTACGATATTGAATATATTGGAAGAAATTTCATCAAAGATATATCACGATATATGTGACTGAAAAGAAAAAGAAGGAATAAGGAAATAAGGAAATTTTATGCATTTATTAATGCCAACATTTCCAACATCGTGCAAAGAAATATGCATTTGCATAATAACTCACTGCCTCCTGGTCTTAAATGTAAACATTGTACATCTAGACAGAAAAAAGTGCATGAACATTACAAAACAACATGAACATTAACATGTGTAAACCATAATACTGAAACGGCAGTAGTAAGTTACTCTAAACAGTGGACACATCAAGGCATATTCTTCTTGACGAACACTAACTGATCAGCATGCTCAGATGTAAGAGCACACCTCTGAGTAGAGATTATGTCACCGGTGGTAGAAAAGATTCTCACCTGAGAGTAGTTCACCGTGATAGCGAACGAGGTGCATTTGCAGATTCATAGTGTTGCTGTTATATTTTATCTTTGCAAAGCAGTTCTTGCAGATTGCATAGTCTTTATGCAGTGCCTTTCCGTCGACTGTCTCGAAAACCCGAAGTGTCTCCACACTTTAAAGTGGAAACTAGCGGGTGGGTCTTTGATTAGTTTTTTTATTGTTTTCCGCCATTCTTCTCGCTTCTCTTTTTCTGCAATTCTGTGTTGTTGTTAGTAAACTTGTGTTCTTCACCGGCCGCTGTTTGCGTCACTTTACCCCTATTTACTCGAACAGTGCCCCCCGCAAACAGAATGGTAGATATTGGGTAGTGACAGTGACACTGACAACGGGTAAATGAATCATTTTGTGTTGTAATAAAATATCGATATTGGGCGTTAGTGTATCAATTATTTATTGCGACAGAGAGCACAACAATATATTGCAATATCGATTTTTTTTCCCCACCCCTACTCATAACTATTAGTTTTTTCAACTTAAATGGTTTAAGGCAATTGGTTTCCTCAAACGGTTTGAGTTAACATAACTTGTCAGGTTTGAGTGAGGCTGTGTCTGAAGTCAGCTGTAGTTCCTTTATCTCTTTTCTTCAGTAATTATGTTTGTTAACAGCAGGTGTTCATCACTGAAGCTCATTTATCATATTTATCTCGGTTGAAAGCAAGGGAGGGGTAAAGGTTGATCAGCCACCAGAACATCAAAGCGGATGTCACATAAAACAAAAGATAAGAATGGTTTAAACCAATGAGCATCAAGGTGCCAGGCATGATCATACTTTATGTGACTGACAAAACAACCAGTTTAACAGGTTTTTATAAGAAATTATTCCATTGCATATTAATCATTTACAAACTGATGACAGACTTAGCCGTGGTCATACCATCCACGATGGGTTCAAATACACAAGGTAATCAGAATTTCATGGGAATTATTACAAAGGGATGTTATGGTTGAACATTTGAAAGGATTTGGCAAGTGATATTTTCTGTGTTTCAGTTTACGGGTTAAGAAAATATGTATTTTTTACATGTTCGATTTGGATTACATTCTGCCTGGTAAGTTCATATTTAAATACATTTAAATACTAACTACACACATACACACACATACACACACACACACACACACACACACACACACACACACATATATATATATATATATATATATATATATATATAACTTTTATTTATCCCTGACAACAAGATAGGTTTGTTTAACATTGTGAATTGAATTGAGCAATCCATTATATATTTAAATTCAGTTCTTCAGTCTGATTCATACAAAATGCAGAATTTGAATTTAAGAAAGTCAAAAACGTATAGAACAGGGGTCTTATCTATGACCATTTATTAGCCAAAACATAGTGTCCCAGATTTGAGCATGAGCTGTCCAACATTAGAAAATCCACAAATTCTTAAATGATTTAGCACAAGCAGCACTAATATATGTGCCATTTACCCTTTAATTACAATTTCTGAAAAAGTTCTTCTGATTTAGATAGGGAATATCTTGGGCATTTCACATGATTTAACATTTTGATTTAACATGTTGGCTTCATTTGGAAATAAAATCTTTGTTACCTCATTGCCGGGGTTTTATTTATAAACGTTGAATATGCACAAAATAGGCATCGAAACTGTGTACACAATTTCGTATGCACATAACGCACCTTAGACCATGCATACGCACTATTTTTCCTGGCGTGAGAAAAGTAATTAAGTACGGAACAATTTTAAAGTCTCTTTTCATTTCATATATATATATCGATTTATATGATGATTCTTTTCCAGAGTTTATGGCAAATGAATTGTTTCCAAATTAGAAAGTTTCACCTCCCTTCCCCTAAACAAATTCTACCCAAAAATAGTTCATTAACAATATCAGCGTCTGAGATGGGAATCAGTGATGAGGAGTGGGAAAGTCTACAGAAGGCTCTCGACTGGCCTGGTCCAGATCTTCAAATCACACTGGATCTGAGCACAAGTCCAGTCCACTCAACATTCTCCACAGTGGAACCGAAAAAGAGTTACAAAGTGGGAGATAACATCTCCGTTATTATCACAGCCAGAGACCACAACAAGAACCTGAAAAGATATGGAGGAGATTTTTTCAAAGCAAAGCTTTTCAATTCACAACTAAAGGTGTGTTTAAGTACATTTAGGTCATTTGTAATACGTTTATTGTAAAGTTTTTTTGGCATTACAGTTATCCTCTTCCATTCTTCTTGAAGGCGAGTGTGTATGGGGAGGTTGTGGATCATCGTAATGGGACTTACTCAGCCGTTCTTCTCCTTCCCTGGGAAGGTCAGGCACAAGTCTTTGTACGCCTTGAGCACTCCAGTGAGGTTGTGCAGATTCTTAAAAAATACAGGGAGTCTTCATTCCCACGCAGCCACTATAAAGGCTACTTTGGAGGAGCAGGACCCAATAAAACCAGGATCAGTGAAGTAGTAGAGTGTAATATTAAATGGGGTGAAGGAAGTTGGAGTAAAAGCAACTGCTGCTGCGAGTATAAGGATATAAAAACTGGAACGGTGTGGCAGTGTGAGAGACCAAAGAAACTGCCATGTGACAAACTGGTTTATCACTCAAAAGGAGGTTTGGAAAACCCATTAAATACCTTTGAGAAGCAGTTTTTTGCGAAGTAAGAAATTATTCGAAACTAATTCCAGAAGAAATGTATATCCGTATAGAAAAAAAGTTTAGAAAATCTCTCTCTCTCTCTTCACAGGACTTTAACAAATGTTCGTATTACTGGAGACACACAAATCATCAATATCCTTCCCAACACGGCAGGCAATGGTATGAGTATATCTCTGTGTTAAGTGCTTCAGCACATATATTTGTGTTATAGCTGACAATGCAGTGATTTGAGTGAAAGTCATGCATTTAGTTATTTTACTACTACACACTAAGTGTTTGCATTTTTATATTAAGAAATATTCCTTCTCACTGGACTAAAATGAAATAAGTTCATAGTACTAACATCGAAGGAATGCTTTAACAGTTTGAAGCAGTTATTTAAGCTGTTATTTAACGGCACAATTTTTTACATTGTACACTGTTAAAAATCGCTGTAAAGAAACGGCCAAATAAATTTCGACAGTGACATACTGTTTTTCATTAAAACAGTGCTTTCTGGGTAATATTCATAATTTTCGAGAAGGTACACTGTAAGAAATAGTGCCTTTAAATAACAGTAATTTACTGGCAGCAGGGGTGCCAGTAAAGTACTGTTAATTTACAGCTTTCAACCATTAATTTACCACTCTTATTTTTTTTACAGTATTTTACTGTAAATTCTACCATGGAAATGAACTTCTTTCATTTAAGTCCACTGACAAGGAATATTTCTTAATATAAAACTGCAAACACTTAATGTTTAATAGTAAAGTAACTAAATGCATGATTTTACTCAAATCACTGCATCTATAGCACACATGTATGTGCTGAAATACTTAACACAGAGATCCCCACTGTATCAGGAGACTCCACATTTATTGTCTTTATATAAAGCAGCAGAAGATCAGAATTTGTGGCTCATCATTGACTGAAGCACAGGCTCTACTCTCCAGCACAATGGTGAACAACAAAACTACATTAAATGAACAGATCTCTCTTGTGCAAACACACATTAATACAGTTGAGTTCAGTATTTACTCTCATCATCAGTGTATGATGTTCACAAATATTTTAGTTAAATTACCTTTTTTCATTTGGTAAATCTGACATTTACATTTTACAGTATATTACTGGTTTTCCTTGACTTAACGGCAACAAACTGTAGAAAAACTGTTATTTACTGGCAGCAGGGGTGCCAGTAAATAACTGTTTTTCTACAGTTTGTTTCCTGTAAATTAATTACAGTTTATTACTGTTAAATTATGTTTCATGCTGTTTTTCCTTCATCTTAAATCTTTAACCCTTTAAACCCCACAACAAAATCCTCAGTTTTAAGTGAACACTTATAATGTGTACACACTACAGAGTGTTTGAGTAACACTGAATTAGTGAAGTTAATGAGATAATTCTGTGATTAATTTATGATTGAGTGATGAACACCTGCTATTTAACAACAGAATCACTAAAGGAAAGAGAAACACAAGAACTACAACTGACTTCAGCTACAGTCTTGAATTCATCAAATCTCTCAAGATCTGATTAAACAACTCCTAAAACAGCTTCACCAGATTCACATTACTAACCAGACTGACTTTATCAACATTAAGAGTCAGATGTCTACAGAAGATCTTATTGAGATTTAAATAGGTTTATGTTTTTTTCACTACCATGATGGAGATCAGTGTTTACTTTAGTTGGGCTCTTGAATGTGACTTTTAAATAAATAATGTTTTTTTTTTTTTTTTCATGCTGTAACAATGCATCTTTAGAACTTGTTATAGCAAAAAAAAAAAAAAAAAAAAAAAAGTCAACAGAAGGAATAAATCTGGTGTTGTTGTTTATAGATTGACAAGAACAAACACTATTATTTCTGATTCAATCCCGTGTCTCTTCTCTTATTGAATATTGATACTACAGCAAAATAAGAAACACTGCTGAACTTTAAGTTATGAAGACTGTTAAGAAAATTTAACTCATTTAAAAAAAAAAAAACTTTTTAAAGTTTTAGAAATTTAGACATAAACATCAATAATCAGTGTATGAATCACAACAATGGTGACAATCCACAAAATAAATAAACAGATCACAAAACATGCTACTAATGCTTAAGACAAAAGCAAAATTATAAGCACATAAGAATTCAAGAAAATAAGTGAAAAATTAAGGGGCATAATTTATTCATGCCACAATGCATGCTGGGAGTCATTGAGTTTTATCCTGTGCTGGTACCCAGCATGCACTGCATCATGAACCTTTTGATTGTCACCATTGTTGAGATTCATATGCTGATTGTTGATGTCTCTCTTTGTCAAACGAAACAGTAGCATTATCATCTAAATCTCAGTAATTCTCAATAAGATCTTTTGATCTCTGATCTGATAGAAATAAAGTCAGTCTGGTTAGTAATGAGTGAAGTTGGTAAAGGTGTTTGTTGATTGTTTAAATCGTCAGTTGATTTTATCTAAGGCTGTGGCTGAAGTCAGTTGTAGTTCATGTGTTTGTCTTGTTTTTTTTTCTTTTCTTCAGTGATTCTGCTCGTTAACAGCTGCTGTTCATCAGTGTCTGAAATCACTCGTTAGTGTTCATTGTCTCTGTCAGGTGGACTATATTAGTAAACTCATGTAGGGAATAGTGAATGAGGGTGTAGGGTGTGATTTGAAACACAGCCGCTGAGTGTCGACTTTGAACATTGTTAATTTACGATATATAGCAGCACACTGTACACTGTAAAAAAAATTGCCGTTAAATAACAGTAATTTTCTGGCAGCAGGGGCGCCAGTAAAGTACTGTTAATTTACAGCTCTTAACCATTAATTTACCACTTTTATTTTTTAACAGTATTTTACCGTAAATTCTACCATAGAAATTAACTCCACTCCCACTGCTTCAAACAGTTCGAGTTTTTAAAACTAGCGTTCCTACGATGTTAGTACTATGAACTTATTTCATTTGAGTCCACTGAGAAGGAATATTTCTTAATATAACGATGCAAACACTTAATGTGCAGTAATAAAGTAACTAAATACATGACTTTTACTCAAATCACTGCAGCTCATTGTCAGCTATAGCACACATGTATATGCTGAAGTACTTAACGCAGAGATCATCACTGTATCAGCGACTCCACATTTACTGCCTTTACATAAAGCAGCAGAAAATCAGAAATTGTGGCTCATCATTGACTGAAGCAAAGGCTCTACTCTCCAGCACAATGGTGAACAACAAAACTACATTAAACGATTTCTCTTGTGCAAACACACATTAATACAGTCAAGTTCAGTATTTACTCTCATTATCAGTGTATGACTTTGCCTAGTTTTTTTTCTATGGATGTTCACAAATATTTTAGTTAAATTAACTTTTTTTTCATTTGGTAAATCTGACGTTTACATTTTACAGTATATTACTGTTTTTCCTTGACTTAACGGCAACAAACTGTAGAAAAACACTTTTTTTGCTGGCAACCATTAATTTACGGCAAGAAACAGTTGAAAAACAGTTTTTTACTGGCAGCAGGGGCGCCAGTAAATAACTGTTTTTCTACAGTTTGTTTCCTGTAAATTAATTACAGTTTATTACTGTTAAATTATGTTTCATGCTGTTTTTTCTTCATCTTAAATCTTTAACCCTTTAAACCCCACAAGAAAATCCTCAGTTTTAAATGAACACTTATAATGTGTGCACACTACAGAGTGTTAGAGTAACACTGAATCAGTGAAGTTAATGAGATAATTCGGTGATTAATTGATGATTGAGCATAAGTGATAAACACCTGCAGAATCACTGAAGGAAAGAGAAACACAAGATCTACAAATGACTTCAGCCACAGCCTTAGATGAAATCAACTGAATAAAAGAATACATCAAATCTCTCAAGATCTGATTAAACAACTATTAAAACAGCTTCACCAGATTCACATTACTAACCAGACTGACTTTATTTCTGTCAGATGTCTACAGAAGAACTTATGGAGAGTTAAATAGGTTTAGGTGTTTTTTTCACTACCATGATGGAGATCAGTGTTTACTTTAGTTGGGCTCTTGAACATGACTTTTCAACAACTAAGGTTTTTTTTTTAACATGCTTTAACAATGCGTCTTTGGAACTTGTTATAGCAAAACAAAAGTACACAGAAGAAAAAAAAATCTGATATTGTTGTTTATATATTGACAAGAACAAACACTATTATTTCTGATCTAATCCCGTGTCTCTTCTCTTATTAATATTGATATTACAGCATAAGAATGAACACTTCTGAGCCATAAGTTATAAAAGACTGTTAAGAAAATTTCACTCATAATAAAAAAAAAAAAAAAACCTTTGCTGAAATTTAGACAGAAACATCAAGAATCAGCGTATGAATCACAACAATGGTGACAATCCACAAAATAAATGAACAGATCAGTTCTGAACATCACAACACATGCTACTAAAACTTAAAACAAATGCAAAATTATAAGCACATAAGAATTCAAGAAAATAAGTGAACAATTCAGGGGCATAATTTATTCATGCCCCAATGCATGCTGGGAGTCATGGATGAGTTTTATCCTGTGCTGGTACCCAGCATGCATTGCATCATAAACCTTTTGATTGTCACCATCGTTGAGATTAATATGCTGATTTTTGATGTCTCTCTTTCAGTGTTGTGAGGAATGCTGCCCAAAATATTTAAAGCTCAAAATTTCATTAAATCCATATCCAGATAATCACATTACCATTCAATCTTATAAAATTGAAAAAACAAACAAAAGAAAAGTGTTATTCACTCATATATTTCAACACCAAATTATGAATTGACTATTATAGCAATAAGTCAGTCTAGTAGATCATGCTTGACAGAAACCGTCATAGTCACTTGACCATGAAGATTAATATTGCTGTAACAGATGTATCATAAAGATACAAATATAACAATGAAACAAAAGTTGAAGTACAAAAGTCAAGGGTCAGGAGCCCAACTAAAGCAAACACTGATCTCCACAATGGTGACGTCAGACGAAACAGTAACATTATCATCTAAATCTCTGTAATTCTCAATAAGATTTTTTGATCTCTGATCTCTGATCTGATAGAAATAAAGTCAGTCTGGTTAGTAATGTGTGAAGTTGGTGAAGCTGTTTGTTGATCGTTTAAATCTTCAGTTGATTTCATCTAAGGCTGTGGCTGAAGTCAGTTGTATTTCATGTGTTTGTCTTATGTTTTTTTTTTCTTCAGTGATTCTACTCATTAACAGCAGCTGTTGATCATTGTCTGAATTCACTCATTAGTTTTCATTCTCTCTGTCAGGTGGACTATATTAGTAAACTCATGTAGGGAATAGTGAATGAGGGTGTAGGGTTTGATTTGAAACACAGCCGCTGAGTGTCGAATTTGAACTTTGTTATTTTACGATATATAGCAGCAGGCTACTTCTCGAAAACGATTAATATTACCCAGAATGCACTGTTTAAATGAAAAACAGTATTTTACTGTCGAAATTTGGCCGTTTTTTTACAGCGATTTTTAACAGTGTAAAAAAATTTGCCGTTAAATAACAGTAATTTTCTGGCAGCAGGGGTGCCAGTAAAGTACTGTTAATTTACAGCTCTTAACCATTAATTTACCACTCTTATTTTTTAACAGTATTTTACTGTAGATTCTACCATGGAAATTAACTCCACTCCCACTGCTTCAAACAGTTCGAGTTTTTAAACTAGCATTCCCACGATGTTAGTACTATGAACTTATTTCATTTGAGTCCACTGAGAAGGAATATTTCTTACACTTAATGTGCAGTAATAAAGTAACTAAATACATGACTTTTACTCAAATCACTGCAGCTCATTGTCAGCTATAGCACACATGTATGTGCTGAAATACTCAACACAGAGATCATCACTGTATCAGCGACTCCACATTTACTGCCTTTATATAAAGCAGCAGAAAATCAGAATTTGTGGCTCATCATTGACTGAAGCACCGGCTCTACTCTCCAGCACAATGGTGAACAACAAAACTACATTAAACTAAACGATCTCTCTTGGGCAAACACACATTAATACAGTCAAGTTCAGTATTTACTCTCATTATCAGTGTATGACTTTTCCTAATTTTTTTTCTATGGATGTTCACAAATATTTTAGTTAAATTAACTTTTTTTTTCATTTGGTAAATCTGACGTTTACATTTTATAGTATATTACTGTTTTTCCTTGACTTGACAGCAAAAAACTGTAGAAAAACACTTTTTTTTGCTGGCAACCATTAATTTACGGCAAGAAACAGTAGAAAAACAGTTATTTACTGGCAGCAGGGGTGCCAGTAAATAACTGTTTTTCTACAGTTTGTTTCCTGTAAATTAATTACAGTTTATTACTGTTAAATTATGTTTCATTCTGTTTTTTCTTCATCTTAAATCTTTAACCCTTTAAACCCCACAAGAAAATCCTCAGTTTTAAATGAACACTTATAATGTGTGCACACTACAGAGTGTTAGAGTAACACTGAATCAGTGAAGTTAATGAGATAATTCTGTGATTAATTGATGATTGAGCATAAGTGATAAACACCTGCAGAATCACTGAAGGAAAGAGACACACAAGAACTACAAATGACTTCAGCCACAGCCTTAGATGAAATCAACTGAATAAAAGAATACATCAAATCTCTCAAGATCTGATTAAACAACTCATAAAACAGCTTCACCAGATTCACATTACTAACCAGACTGACTTTATTTCTGTCAGATGTCTACAGAAGAACTTATGGAGAGTTAAATAGGTTTAGGTGTTTTTTCACTACCATGATGGAGATCAGTGTTTACTTTAGTTGGGCTCTTGAACGTGATTTTTCAACAAATAAGGTTTTTTTTTTCATGCTGTAACAATGCGCCTTTGGAACCTGTTATAGCAAAACAAAATTACACAGAAAAAAAAAAATCTGATGTTGTTGTTTATAGATTGACAAGAACAAATACTATTATTTCTGATCTAATCCTGTGTCTCTTCTCTTATTGAATATTGATACTACAGCATGAGAAGGAACACTGCTGAGCCATAAGTTATGAAAGACTGTTAATAAAATTTCACTCATAATAAAAAAAAACCTTTGCTGAAATTTAGACAGAAACATCAAGAATCAGCGTATGAATCACAACAATGGTGACAATCCACAAAATAAATGAACATCAATTCTGAACATCACAACACATGCTACTAAAACTTAAAACAAATGCAAAATTATAAGCACATAAGAATTCAAGAAAATAAGTGAACAATTCAGGGGCATAATTTATTCATGCCGCAATGCATGCTGGGAATCATGGATGAGTTTTATCCTGTGCTGGTACCCAGCATGCATTGCATCATGAACCTTTTGATTGTCACCATTGTTGAGATTCATATGCTGATTGTTGATTTCTCTCTTTGAGTGTTGTGGGGACTGCTGCCCGAAATACTTTTTAACTAAAACTAGTCGTTAAATCCATAAATACTGGTTATCACACTACTTTTCAATCTTACAAAATTGAAGTGTCATTCACTCAAATATTTCAACACCAAATTAATATTTGATTATTATAGCAACACTTTAAGTCAGTCTAGTAGATCATGCCTGTTAGAAACAACCATAATCACTTGACTATCAAAATTAATACTGCTGTAACAGATGCATCATAAAGATACAAATACAGCAATAAAACAAAATGTAAATTGTAAAAGACAATGGTCAGGAGCCCAACTAAAGCAAACACTGATCTCCACAATGGTGACGCTAAACGAAACAGTAACATTATCATCTAAATCTCTTTAATTCTCAGTAAGATCTTTTGATCTCTGTTCTCTGATCTGACAGAAATAAAGTCAGTCTGGTTAGTAATGTGTGAAGTCGGTGAAGCTGTTCGTTGATCGTTTAAATCTTCAGTTGATTTCATCTAAGGCTGTGGCTGAAGTCAGTTGTATTTCATGTGTTTAACAGCAGCAGCTGTTGATCATTGTCTGAATTCACTCATTAGTGTTCATTCTCTTTGTCAGGTGGACTATATTAGTAAAGTCATGTAGGGAATAGTGAATGAGGGAGTAGGGTGTGATTTGAAACACAGCTGCTGAGTGTCGACTTTGAACGTTGTTAATTTACGATATATAGCAGCAGGCTACTTCTCGAAAACGATGAATATTACCCAGAATGCACTGTTTTAATGAAAAACAGTATGTTACTGTTGAAATTTGGCCGTTTTTTTACAGCGATTTTTAACAGTGTGTAGTTTTGTTGTTCACCATTGTGCTGTAGAGTAGAGCCGGTGCTTCAGTCAATGATGAGCCACAAATTCAGATTTTCTGCTGCTTTATATAAAGGCAGTAAATGTGGAGACGCTGATACAGTGGTGATCTCTGTGTTAAGTACTTCAGCACATACATGTGTAATACAGCTGACAATGAGCTGCAGTGATTTGAGTAAAAGTCATGTATTTAGTTACTTTATTACTGCACATTAAGTGTAAGAAATATTCCTTCTCAGTGGACTCAAATGAAATAAGTTCATATTACTAACATCGTAGGAATGCTAGTTTAAAAACTCGAACTGTTTGAAGCAGTGGGAGTGGAGTTAATTTCCATGGTAGAATCTACAGTAAAATACTGTTAAAAAATAAGAGTGGTAAATTAATGGTTAAGAGCTGTAAATTAACAGTACTTTACTGGCACCCCTGCTGCCAGAAAATTACTGTTATTTAACGGCAAAAATTTTTACAGTGTGTGTACATTTTGACAATTTAATTTACTGTTTGGAAAGGAATAAATAGAAGTAGAAAGGAAATGATGGATTTTTTTTCTTCCTCTTTTAGCAAACTAAATGGCTTGATTTCTTTAATTCACGTACATTCTCTTAGCTTTTTTTTTTTTCCAAACAGGAATTGGTCAAAACACACACAAACCGATATCATCTTAAATCAAATTTAGCGATGGGAGAATTGACTGAATTAGAATAATTAGTGCACAATCCTTTCAGATGAATGTTTCTTTGCTTTAGGCACAAGAGAGAGATGCAGATCAGGATTGAAGACACCAGTTCCTGCAGGGTTCTATTTGAAAGATGTCTGGAAGTCTTTCGTATGCAATACTCAACAGTTTGATTCTGCCCAAATGTTGAAATGTCTCCAAAATAAGATTGTCTACATGATAGGAGACTCCACCACACGGCAGTGGTTTGAGTTTTTTGAAAGCAAAGTGCCAGGTAAGTTGATCAGCGACATAAATGGCTTTGATTTGGGGGTTATGACTTTTCTGTCTCTCAATAAAAAAAAAATCCGTGATAGCATGGATGTATAACATGTCTTTGTTTTAGACGGTTGAAACTGAGGCATTCTTCAAAATATCTAGTTCAAGGAAAGAAAGATATTATGAATGTAATACATAATACATCTCCAGTGTTAATTTAACACTCTGAGTGTGGACTCATATAAACACTGAAGCAGTGTTAAAAGTAACACTGAAGCAGAGTTGAAGTTAATGTGTTAATTCATTATTATCATCAATGTGTTAATGTGAAGTTAATTTACAGTGTTTTCTCTAAATAAATCTTCCATTAATGATTGTAACAGCTTTGATTCCACAATGAAAGCATCTGCTTTTTCTATTAATTTTGTAGCCATCTCTTGCAAGTGATTCCGATTTTTTTTTTTATTAAAGAGTCTTTATTTTAGGCACACACAGATAACAAGAATCAGCGTATGAATCTCAACAAAGGTGACAAACAGCATATCCATATAAACAGATCTACTCTGAACATCACAAAACTAGATACTAAAAATTCAAATAAAAACAGCAAAAATAAAATTTAGTTAGAATAAAAAGTTAAAAAGACAGTTCAGCTCATAATTTAGTCATGCCGCAATGCATGATGGGAGCCATGGATGAGTTTTTATTGGCTACAACATGCTTTTTTGATGGTCACCGTTGTTGTGATGCTCACACTGATTCTTGATGTCTGTGTGTCTAAACTAAATATTCTTTTTTTCTTTATGTAGAACTAACTTTTAAAAACATGTCATATTATGCCAAAAAATGCTGGATTGCTATCTGTTTTTTTTCCCCACTTAATTTATGTGTACATTAAAGAAACCTGAACTCACACATTCAGATCACTACATAACAATTAGTTCAAACCACAATCAATAACACACAATTGCCTTTGCTCGGGTCTGCATGTTATAATTCTGTTACCACATCAACACAAAGTCTGAAGTAAACAGCTGAAGGTTCAAGATCCCAACTAAAGCAAACACTGAATGGTGACACACAAATTGTGATTTTCTCGTTTGGTGAGTCTGCTTGTTAACATCAGGTGTCTTCAATAATGGTCAATCATAACTCAATTAACTTCTTAATTATCTCATGAACTTCAACTCTGCTTCAGTATTACTTTTAACACTGCTTCAGTGTTTATATGAGTCCACACTCAAGAGTGTTAACCCTCTGGAGTCTAAGGGTATTTTTGGGGCCTTGAGAAGTTTTGTCATGCCCTGACATTTGTGCTTTTTTCAGTTTCTTATAAATATCTAAATGGGTAAAGTCTAATATCACTGTAATCAGCACAAACTTGGCTATAATAATATGTGAAATGCATGCATGTACATGATTGTATTTTTGAGAAAAAAAATGTTATGCATGGTTAGTGAAAAACTAAAAATGTTAAATCACTTGAATAAGGCAATAAAACACATACATAAAATTGGTTGCCGGAAAAGTTGAGAACTGGAGCTTGTAGCCTAGAATTTTTCTTTCTGAATGATGTGAAAATCATCTTGTTCACTCACTCACAGAAAACAATATATTGATTTAAATTTTCTAAAACACTTTTTGTTGGTAAAAGTCATATGCGAGTAGGCGTCAACTATCATGAATATCATTGTGATTTACACCTGAGAAGACAAAGGCCTGCATAATGAGCTGCATAATGAGCCTCTCAGTCAGCTGTGCCACTCTGAGGGAGGACTTACAAGAAAGAATGTGAGAACAAAATAAAAGTATATAATTTTATGTTTGTAGTTTATTAAGAATATATTTAATTATACCACAACATAATTTAATATCCACTTGGGGGAGCAGTTAAACAGTTTATTAGGAACAATCAAAGCTGACTTTCAAATTTTTTGGCATCCTTTCTCTAGTCACACAATCCTTCAGAAATCCTTTTAACAATCTTATTTTCTACCAAATAAACCCCATTTATTATCATCATTATTATTATTATTATTAATGTTGAAAAGAGCTGATAATATTTTTCAGTTTTTTTTTTAGGGGGATTAAATCGAAAGAACTGCATTGTTTTTACATTTGTTAGAGTTATCTCTATTTGTCACATTTATATTATTTACATCAAGCTTTTGAATGGTATAGTATTGTATATTGTTATTGAAACTTCATAATGTTTCACTTGATTATACATTTAGTCAGGAATTATAGTTTGGAAAAAGTCTAACTAGTAAAATGTTTACACGTTATGTGAAAACTAGTACAAATAAATAAAAAGAGACTTACTCATGTTTATGATCTCTGCTGAATAAAGTGCTTCATTCTTTTTTCTGAGGAAATCCATTTCTCAAATCCTCAACCACATCACATCTTTTTGGGGTGAATTATGTCTTAGTCCTCTCATCGCGAAGCAAACAGTAAAATAAAATAAAAACTTGAAGAATAGTCTTGCTGCTTTTTCTTCTGTGTGGGCGTATTCAAGCCGCGCGCTTCAGTTTGAATCTGAATAGCGCGTTCAGCGCGGGGGCGTGGTCACATTAGATATAATGAGCGGAGATATGAAAAACAGACATTGCGTTGTTTTCATATGGATTACTTTATCTCAGAATATCTGTTTTCGGCAGCACTTGTTTAGTTTAAAAGTAGACATTCCAGGCTTTCTATAGATATCTCTCTCATGTCTCTTCGTTGAGTATTCACGGAGTTACAGTTCATTTTAATGAAATGTTTGTACATGACGATCAGCGGAGACAAAGACTGTAGACAGCGCACCTTGTTTGTTATATTTATTTTATGAGTGCACAAAGGTTTTTTGTTATTATGTCTGTATCCAAATAAAACTAGACCCTTTACAGATTCGATTGATGTATTGCTCTTATCTGTACGATTAAAACTGAGAGTGTAATTTAAGTTCTTTTCGGGGTTATCAGGTGAAAATGACTCAAAACGCTTATATGCGTTAATCGACTCGAAAGGGTTAAATTAACACTGGAGATTTTGCTGTGTATAATATTATAATAACATAATAATACATGTTACATGTGTTTGGGTGAGCTTGAGTAAGTGATGTGACAGGATCATTTCCATTATGTGCCCATATACTTCTTGGGATTGCTGTATACAATATCCTAAGGCAACTTTGTAAAGCTGTTTAATTTTTGCTTCTCTTTATTAGGCTTAAAAAGAATGAACCTCCAGACTCGTTCGTATGGACCCCTAATGGCTGTGGAGTTGAAAAATAATGTCATTATTCACTGGAGGCCTCATGGTGTTCCTTTGCGATTTTCTGTAATGCCTATTACCAACCTGCATTATATCTCCAATGTTATTGATAATATAGCCGGTGGTCCTCATGTAGTCGTTGTCTTTACAATCTTTGCCCACCTGGTGTTTCACCCGTTAACATTTTATGTTCACGAAGTGGCCAAAATCCGTCAGTCTGTTGTTGCCCTGCTGAGTCGTGCACCACAGACCACCATCGTCATCAAGTCTGGAAACACTGCAGGATATAAGGTATGCTTAGTCGCTTCAAATACTTTTCCATCTTGTTTTATAATGACAATATTTATGGTCAATGGGAAAATATGATGCATTTGTTCTGTTGGTGTCATTTTGAAAGTCTAGAAATACTGGGCTCATAGGTGCGTGTTAGGCAACAAATGTATTCTAATTTACAACAATAATTTAGATTCAGTATAAAATTCCTTAGTTTCAAAGGATAATTTATCAATAAATAAAGAAATATTTCTGTCATGCCTCCACTGAGCCCACTGAGTTTTAACAGACCCCCTGAAGCATGCGGTGGGTTTAGTGGGGTAAAGCCCTGCATTTCAGCCCGAGCCCAATGGGCCCCGATTTATTTATGCCCCTACACAGCAAAATCTCCAGTGATAATTTAACCTAAGTGTGCCTAAAATAAACGCTCTTTAAATTAAATAACTTGCAAGAGATGGCTACAAAATGTTTAGAAAATGCAGACGCTTTCATTGTGGAATCAAAGCTGTTATAATCAATAATGGAAGTTATTTAGAGAAAACACTGTAAATTAGTTCAGTAACAACGATTACATTAAAACATAATCATCACCACCCGATGACTTTTGCTGTTGGCTTGCCAAACAAATTTTAAATGTAAAAAGCCAGAAGCCAAGATCCCAACTAAAGCAAACACTGACCACTATAATGGTGACACACAAATTGTGATTTTCTTGTTTGGCGAGTCTGCTTGTTAACATCAGGTGTCTTCAATAATGGTCCATCATAACTCAATTAACTTCTTAATTATCACATTAACTTCAACTCTGCTTCAGTGTTACTTTTAACACTGCTTCAGTGTTTATATGAGCCCACACTCAGAGTGTTAAATTAACACTGGGGATTTTGCTATGTAGAGCTGGGCTTCCGGCCAATTTTCACGTTGTTAGTTAAAAGTTAACTATTTATAAGACTATCTGAACATGAGTTCTCAAATAAAATATATTGTTTATATTGCTAATGCATTGAGTTATTATTATTATTGAGGAATAAAATAAATAAATAATTAAAACTGTGAGGACAGACAATGACCTTATTCCATGTCTGACAGTATCTTTTGTTACTGATCTTTGTTGTTACAGGATATTTTTCAAAGTGACTGGTATACACTGCAAGAGAACATAGTGATGAAAGAGATGTTCAGAGATATTGATGGAGTAATCTACTTTGATATCTGGCAGATGACTTCCTGTCACTATCTCACTGAAAATATTCACCCAGGACCTGTTGTCATTGCTAATGCAATCAGTGTGTTTCTCTCATATGTCTGTCCTGTCTAATATATTCAAACAATATTTGCTTTTTCATCTACAAGATGCTTATATAACTGCTTATATAAATAACTGCTGCCCAGAACATTTTCTTTCTTTCTTTTTTTTTTTTACAGCATTATAAATGTAATAACACTAATTGTTGTGTGAATATATTATTTTGTAAATAAAGTGTTTTGTATGTTGCAATAATCTGTACAGTAAATGCCTTTTAAGTTACCAAATATTTTTCAGCATAGCCCAAACACAGTTTTAAGTACTGCACTACAAATATTATCTTTTTTAGATTGCAAATGTTATAATTGCTGTTCAATTTAATGAAATTTCCATTTCAGAGATTAGGGCCCATATTTATCAAGTCTCTAGGGCTGGGCGATATATATCTAACGATATGATCATGCGCATCTAATCAGTAAAGCTGCTTCCGTGATCACCGCTAAAATCTCCATCACATAATTGGAGTGGCACTTAATAGACAGCAGAGGTGGGACTTTCAAGTCACAAGCAAGTCTTCAAGTCATATCCAAGTCCTCAAAGGGTTAAAGCTAAAGAGATAATTAAGTGACTAATTAAATGATGATTGTGCATTAATGATGAACATCTGCTGTTAACAATCAACATCACTGAAGTAGAAACACAAGAACTACAACTGAATTTAGCCACAGCCTTCAACTGAAAAAAAAAAAAAAAACACTATGCCACCATAATTGTGGTCAAGGTTTGCTTTAGGTAGTCTCTTGACCCTTTCACTAATCCAAACCAATTTGATTCAAAACAATTTCAATGTTGTTTTCGCAACAAACATGTATGCATTGCTGAATCAAACCTTGTAGTGACAGATGATCTTATGCTTGTTCTGCTTATAACTCATGTTGACTTGGACATCATGAGATAATCTTCTTTGGATTGTTGACTGACGTTCAGCTTTTAACAGAGTTGGGACTTTCAAGTCACAAGCAATCTTCAAGTCATATCCCAAGTCCTCAAAGGGTTAAAGTTAATGAGATAATTAAGTGACTAATTAAATGATGATTGTGCATTAATGATGAACACCTGCTGTTCTTGAGAATTACAGAGGATCATATGTTGATGTTTTATTGGTTAAAGTGATGCAACCATAATGGAGATCAGCGTGTGCTTTAGTGGGGTTCTTGACCCTTGACTGTCACGTTAGATCTCTTTATGTAGCATTGCATGAGGTGCTGTAAAGCAGCGAGAAGAAATTAATCTGTATGTGATAGGTGGCCAGATTACAATCAAATTAACATTAGCTCTATTTAAGTTTAGCATAATCAGCCCAGTAAAACTACACTATGGAAGAAAATTTAAGTGAATTTTAAATCTACTAAGTGCATACAATATTTGAAAAGCCATACACTGTAGACACACACAGACATCAAGAACCAGCATATGACTCTCAACAGTGGTGACAATCAACAAAATGTTGCATGCTGGGTAAAACCCCCCATCATGCACTGCAGTATGAAAAATTGTCACCACTGTTGAGGATCGTGTGAGAAGTGTGTTTGTCTAAAAACCTGAACTAATTGTCTCCTTTTGTGTCTTTCAACATTGAAGCATTGTGATCTTTATTTTTTTTACTTCAGTTCAGTAAAAGCTGAGTGTCAGTCTACTATCCAAAGATAAACACAATTTCATGATGTTTAGTCATCATGAGTTATAAGCAGAAAAAGCATAAGATCATCAGTTACTGCAAGGTTTGACTCAGCAATGAATACATGTTTGTTGCGAAAACAATATTGCAATTGTTTTGAACCAAATTGCTTTGAATTAGTAAAAGAGTCAAGACACTACTTAAAGCAAACATTGACCACAATTATGGTGACATAGTGGTTTTTTTTTTCTTTTACTTTTTTTTCAGTTGAAGGCTGTGGCTTAATTCAGTTGTAGTTCTTGTGTTTCTACTTCAGTGATGTTGATTGTTAACAGCAGATGTTCATCACTAATGCACAATCATCATTTAATTAGTCACTTAATTATCTCTTTAGCTTTAACCCTTTGAGGACTGAATATGACTTGAAGACTTGCTTGTGACTTGAAAGTCCCACCTCTGATAGACAGAGCCGTAGATCGCTGACAAGCCACGCCATATCGCGTTCATTATCGAAGGCGATTCATCTGCGATAATGAACGCGATATGGCGTGGCTTGTCAGTGATCTACGGCTCTGTCTATTAAATGCCACTCCAATTATAAGCAGGTGATGGAGATTTTAGCCGTGATCACGGAAGCAGCTTTACTGATTAGATGCGCATGATCATATCTTCGATATGTCGCCCAGCCCTACTTCAGTACGCATTTCAAACAAGTCTTTATCTGGACTCATCACTGTTTATTGCACATAGCTCTTCCCACTCACATTGTTTGCACCGTTTGTTCTGTCTTTGGTAAGGAGTCCTTTGTCAATGTCACCCGTTATTTTCGTGTTTCCTGGTTTTTGTCTTGTTTCTTGTTTTGGACTGCTCATATTATATTTATACTGTTGTATAAATAATAACAGTGTTATTATTATTAACCAATCATTATTGCCTCATTGTTTTTTTATATAATGCATTTTAAGTAATTTTAAAGGCTATGGCTTAGGTCTGTTTTTATAGTGTGATGTTGTGTTTGGAATATCGTATTGACAACCAATTAATGAGACTTAAATCCATACTGACAATTACGTAATGAGACTGATTGGGGAACAAGGAACGGGGTGTGATCTGTGTATCCAGAGACTGGGGTGAGAAGGATTAAAAAGAGGATAGGAGAGAATGAAGGCGGGCTGGCGGTTGATCTATATACAAGCCGAAATAGGACAGTGGTACTCAGACATTTTAGGGACCGAGAGTTAGGAGTGCCATCGTGCTGTGTCTTCTTAAACTGCTGGACAGTCAGAGCACGCTAGCGTATGAACCAATCCCGTTCTGATCAGACTGATTGCTGTTTCTGCCGATGAGACATAATGATAAAGACATAGACATAAAGCGCGAGGTATAGAGGTTTCCCCATAGATAGTAAAAGAAATGGACACAGCGACCCCATTGAATTCAACGGAGACAAGTGAAGTCAATTAGAAGCACTTACTTCCTGGGGGTCGGGAGTACCGCGCAGACTCAAACTGAGCTTGATGACGTAGATGTCACGTGAGCAACCTCTGGGTCTTCCAATCGCTGTGCCAAGAGTCACCCACTGAATCTTGCAGAGAAGGCGAGCGTGAAAAAGAGCAAATTTTGGTAAGTATTCTGATGAATTATCTCCCTTGACGTCATGCCTCGACGTCCCACCGATAGCCGCATAGACAGTAAAAGATTGCCTGCGAGCTTCTCCTCCTGTCTATACGGTAATTTCCCTACTGTGCGACAGAGAGTCGCTGGTTATGACGCAATTGTTAGCCTATTTTTTTTTTACAAAAACTGCTTCTACGGGACCATAACGTAATATACAAGGCAATGGAGCCTTTTATATATTTTCGTGTTTATTTAGAAATAATTGATGGACAAATGGAGTCTTTAAATGTCTCAGATGTAAAGTTATTCGCTGTCAAAGTGACGCCAAAATGAATGGGAGTCAATGCAATGCTAACAGCAGGTGGGGGTCCGCTAGCCAATGGCACCGCCCAGGGGTGCTTCAAAAAAATATGAAACCCTGCCCCCTGGGTTTCCCCAGTAACAGCTGTAAACATTGTAAAAACAGCTGTAAAAATAACAAAAAGAGGGACCATTTTAATCCTTTCAGTTATTTATTTTTCTTTAATATGGGTTCTATTATGTTGTTCAGATTCAGATTGTATTTGTTTTGTAATGTTGTTGTTTCTATACATTCAAAAGTTGTAATTTAAATTCAAATGTTTAATAGTATTCTTTTTTCATAACAAATCAATGAATTTTTTAATACATTTTTAGAAATTGTGAGTATGATTTCATTTATTAATTTAATTAGAATTGTTTTCGCACCTATCATAGTCAAAACATTATTGTTTTTTAAAGAGCCGTTTGTGAGGCAAAAGAGCCGGCTCTTTTCAGTGAGCTGAGTCAAACGAGCCGGCTCACGAAAAAGAGCCGAAAGTTGTTACGGGAAAGGAAGGAGCAGATTGGTTAGTTCTTGTCACATGACCTGCGGTGCGCTTGTGGCTCTCTGAAAATTTGAGATGTTTTCAACTTGATGCAGTGCATATGGAAGGCCATGAGGGTCAAATACACGTGAATTTTAACGCGTCAACAACACGTTAAATATGTGTATTTCACACGTAAACAACACATATTTAACACGTTAAATATGTGTTGTTTACGCGTGAAAAATCAACACGTATTTAATGTGTATTTCACGTGTTAAATACACGTTAAATACACGTGAAGTACGCGTTAAAAATCAGTTTGAACCGGTCAATGTCATTGGCTGCTGAAGACTTGGGTCAAACCACTTCTGTGAGCTTAGAGGGGTGTTCCATTCACAGACATGCAACCACATTTAACATGCTATAGATCAGCTTATTAAGCCTTATTATTTTGTCTTTTTTTTTTGTATAGCCTATAGAAAAAATATCTTCAAATTGCAGTTTTATGAAATATTATTTTTTTTTAATAAATATTAATTAAAATGTTGTGGTGATAGTATAAAGTTTATAAAAGTTACAGTATTTTGTAATGAAACAGGAGTTTTTGTTTAGCTCTTGACTCGCTGAAGTATACTATTTAAATACTATTGCTTTCTGAGTGCCATACACAAAAATACCAACTCATAACTCCACGAATATAGCAAGAGGAGTCAAAAGTTACAGTCTGATTCTACTGTGAGGATCCAAAGGGCTGTAGTATTTTATTTTGTCCAGCAGGTGTCTCGAGGTAACACTTTTTGTGTCTTTAGGTTAAGTGCTGTGATGCAGGTGTGGAAAATTGATTGTGATTAACCATGCTGCCTATAAGATGCTGGCTTTCTTACCCTCTGGAGGGAAGGAGATTGGGGCTTGGTCTCTGCTGGTCTTGCTGTTTGGTGGTCAGGCGGACTTTCTCACGCTCTCCATACCAAGGCTTGACAAGTATCCCAGAGTGCAGTCTGGACGATGGGGCGGGGCGACACGTTGGGGCGGAGCGACACGTGTCGCCCCGCCCACCTCAGCGGTTATTGGTTTATGATTAAGATGAGCTTATTGGTGTACAGATGAGTGACGATTTTACAGCTTATTGGTATAGAGAATTATGACGCTATTAGCAGGATTGGAATGCGGAAGTAGACACTAAGATGAATAAACTTTTAATAAAATTAAAAAGTGAATATACATGTTGTGTTTTTGCATTCATTGTTGCATTTCCACAACATCCCGTATAAATACAAAGAGTTTTGGATTACGACGAACAGAATAAAAATAAATGGTCTACTCCCTCAATGGCTGTAGTGTAGACGCTACCTCGGCATTACTCGCTGGTTTGAAAATGACACGGCAATATTATGCGAAGTATGGTTACGTAGATAGTCATGGAGTACCTTGATTTATATATTCAAATAATATATACATACATATATATGTGTGTGTGTGTATATATATATATATATATATATATATATATATATATATATGTGTGTGTGTGTGTGTGTGTGTGTGTGTGTGTGTCGTGTGTGTAGCAAATTGTCACCAGTCTCTGAACGTCACCAATAATATTCTGAACATTCCCTTGGCCCCTACGAAAATTTACTATGGTTCTGCTACAGTAACTATAGTAAAACTATGGTGTTTTTATAATTACAGCTCACAGTAATTAATGTGCCAACAAATATTTTTACTACAATAAATCCATGGTTACTTTTTGCAAGGAAGGAACAATACAGGTTCTAAAGAACTTGCCCAAAAACACTTGTTACTTTCTGTTATTTGTTTTCTGAACTGCACTACTGAAAACCTCATTAATCCTCACAATCCTGTCACAACTAAACTAAGAATCCATTATGAGCAATGCATAGCAAATCATGTTATCATCAAATATGAGAAACCTTAAAGAATGATAGACTGATGTAAATGACTGAAACCTGTTGTCATGCACGTGTTTTCCATAGCTTTTTTATTAAAACATTATACAGTGCAAAGTTTAACTTTAAATTACATCAATTAATAATCAAAACCAGTTGATCTCAGCCCATTCTCTATTTCCCTTCAATGAACTTAACACACAAATGTGTTTCATGCCGCAAAAAAAAAAAAAAAAAAAAAAAAAAAAAAAAAAAAAACAGTCCTTGGAACAAAATCCTGTGTAAACAAAAGCCCAGAAGATCACCACGCCGGTCTCTTCCCTGTACCCTGGGTTAAACTTGAAAAGGGCTCTGCACTGCAAGTGTTCCCTGATGCTGTACATCCGTCTGAACTCGTTCCGGTCAGGAGACAGGAGGACAATTCTTCCAGTTGGCCACAACTTATAGTGTAAAGACAAAATACATGAAAGATAATAATAATAATAATAATACAAAAAAAGTTTAACAGCCTTCTACTACAAAATTCAATTGGAGAATGAGCATTAAATGGGGAAATCTTACTGTCTAGCCAGGCAAACTGTGCCGCTTTCCGAAAAACTTCGGAGCACATCCCTAAACCATCTGCAAACCAGAGAAAGTGTCAAATATGCAGAGTCACCCGCCGACAAAATAACTTCCCTGAGGATTTCCAGTGGAAGCTGTTGAATCAAAAACATACATAGGTTTATTTATATATGTATATAAAAGTTATTAAACATTATATAAACACTGACTACAGACAACCTTGCTTTAAACAAACTCTCATTAAAAACTCTATAGATTGTTGTCACAACTGCATACTCATTCTTTTATAATAACACTAATAAAATGTTAATATATACAGTACTGTGCAGAAGTATTAGTGTTAGTATTTTCACATTGAAAAAAAACTGTTTTAAGCCAATTATTTATATATTTTGCTGTTGTGTGTCAGTAGGATATATTAGTTTACATTTCCACACATTCATTTTGCCATTAATTGTAATAATCCAGTGAGATATTTGTATATATTTGTATGCATGATCCACATGAAGATCTTTTACATTGAATATAAATATTTCTATCTTATATGGTGAACAAAATCCACATTAGATCGCAAACAGAAGTTATTTAAAAAACTTGCTGCTGTCTGAAAATGAATTAAGCTGAAATGTTTTTAAATGTCTTTGATGCTGATGTTAACTGATAGTTATATATTAAATAATCCACAGTATTGACCAATATAGTACTTGTACATAATACCAATTTCACATCTGAACAACTATGTAGCTGTAATAACTAAAATACCTCTGCATGTACACACATATGTAATTATTAGTTCTTAATGAATGTATGTGCACAAATAACCTGCTTTGCTGGACTCTGCCTGAAGACATGGTGAATGGTGAAGTTCTCCTCAGTGGTTGAGCTCTAAAAGAACAAATGTCAAGAGGTAGGTATATTGCTAGATATAGTACAGAGTAATGTTTCATGTAGCAACATTCAAACAGCTACATACATTTGCGGAGTAAAGCTGTCCAGGAGAACAGAACACCACCACCTCCTGATCATGTCATCCTGAAAAATAATAATAATAATAATAATATACACACAAAA